>NC_068986.1:87974495-87984106 GCF_001194135.2 Octopus bimaculoides | reverse complement strand
CTCAGGGGTCGATGAACTTAGTACCAGTAGAACACCGGGAACGATGTAATCGTCTAGCATTCTCCCACAAAGCTTCAGGCCTTGTGTCTAGAGTAGAAAGGATTATTATTATTATTATTATTATTATTATTATTATTATTATTATTATTATTATTATTATTATTATTATTATTATTGATAAGGGTATTGTTGTTATTGTTACTGATGTTGTTCGTAGTGGTATTTTATTTTAGAATTGTCCAAAGTATGGGTGGTGGTGGTGGTGGTTGTGGAGGTGGCAGCCACGGTACATGTGAGCGTCGTCATCACCGTTCTCTTATTGTTATTGCTAATAGTACTAGTGCTGTCATTGTTAGGGTGGTTGTTTAGCCCTAGGTCAATTGAGATCTATCTTCTAACTGATTCCATTCATGACCTTCCTGTCATACATGACGATTGTATGCCTAAAATGTAATAATATACCTATACATTAGAATGATGCCCTATAATATATGCTGCAAAATACATCCTTAATAATGTAACAAAGACCATCTTAATATCATTATAGGCTCCCGAGTAAAGCAAAGCACTGAGGCCCTATTGTATATTACCACAACACACGTATCTTAATAAGAGTTCTTAGAACCATGAGACTTCATCAAATAACTTCCCAATGTTACCTTGTCTTGAAATAACACTGAGTGCAATTAGAACTATATTATCCAGAATGACCCTTTTTATTATTAGACAATAGGGTATGATAATTTCAAACTTTGGCACAAGGACAACAATTATAGGAAGGATATACGCTGAAAACCATTGTCACTAGTGCTCAATTAGTAATTATTTTTTTCGATTCCGTAAGGATGAAAAGAAATGTTGATCTTGGCAGAATTTAAATTAAGGAAGTAAAAAGCGGACGAAATTTTTAGTTGCAAAATCAGTGATTTATGACACTGTGTTATATTGCAAAGCGAGTTAAACTGCTGCCATGCCTGGCAACGAGTACCCACCACCGAGGAGATCCAATACAGATCGAAACGACGAGGTCTGGTGTCAGGAGTTATCTCCCGGTTGCAATAAATATCAGGTGCAAGAAGCACACTGACTAAAGCAGCTAGAGGAGGTTTCTTCCAGGAGTTAAATGTCAGTGTCGTAGACTCCTAGAGGAGAGTCAGTTAAAGTGGCCATAAGCAATACTCTTAGAAGAAATACCACTAAGCATTTAGTCCGACGTGGAAGCGATTCTGACAGGTCGCCGCCTTATGTTAAGGTACTATAAAAAGTATATTTGTTGTCATATTTAGTAAGAGAACGGACAATCGAGAGGCTTCTTCCTTTGGTTCAATGATTAATAGTTATTTGTGTTGTTATTACCATTTAATTGTTACTCTTTTGCGTAGTCTTCGGTAATGTTTGGAGTATCACCGTTGATTATTATTTACTACGTTGAATTTACGAAATGAACTAAATAAGTCACTGCTTTCTGATTGCTCGATCTCTAGTTTGAAATCAAATATATCAACTTCACCGTTCTAACTTGTTTATTCGTTATTATTACAGACACATTTGTTGTCTCTCGGATTCCACGCTGATGTTTATTGTTGAAACCAACTTTAATTCAAGCTCTAGACAAGATATCACAATTTCGAAAGTTCGTAAGGGTAGATAATAAGTTCGCTTTACAACTATCTGCACTTCAGTTTGTCCCCTATGCGCGGCTACTTGGAACGTCGTTAAGCATTTGTCCATTGCGGTGACGATTCTGTTAGCTCACCGCATGGAAATCAATTAACAGTAAAAATGCAGGGAATTGAAGAAATTAAAGGAGGTAGCATTAATATTTCGTAAATTCTCTACTTAAAAATTCATGATCTCATGTTGTATTAACTATCTTCATTCTTGTTGAAACTTTCCCTTATTCACAAAATCTGGAATCTGCCAGTCAGAGATCCTGTCGTGGTAACATTTATAGGTGCCGTAGGATCAAAGCTAAAACCTTCACTTTGATAGGTTATTATATATTTTACAGACACGTGTACCCTTAACGTAGTTCTCGGGGATATTCAGCGTGACACAGTGTGACAAGGCTGGCCCCTTTGAATTACAGGCACAACAGAAACAGGAAGTAAGAGTGAGAGAAAGTTGTGGTGAAAGAGTACAGCAGGGTTCACCACCATTCGCCTGCCGGAGCCTCGTGGAGCTTTAGGTGTTTTCGCTCAATAAACACTCACAAAGCCCGGTCTGGGAATCGAAACCGCGATCCTATGACCGCGAGTCCGCTGCCCTAACCACTGGGCCATTGCGCCTCCACTGTTATTATAAAGAAGAGCAAAAATGAAAGAATGGTTCCGTCGGGGTATGTATACAGAATTCATGTCAATGAAACTAAAGAGCGTGAATTGTTTAGACATCCTTGCTTCCGTTTCCGACAATTCATCACCATTAGCCTATGGAACATATTAATCTAGGTGAAGACATTTACGCATGAAAGGAAAAGGTGAAGAATGAAACGAGAATATAAGGGTAGGAAGATTGAGTTGAAACAGTAGAAAGGGTCAGGTTGAAGGGAAAAAACATAAGGTGTGACAGTGAATTGTGAGAGATATAAAGAACATGAAGGAGCTCGAGGAGAAATAAAGGGAGCTGATTTAAAAAAGAAAATTGGAAAGAATAATACATATGCAAACAGGGTATGTACAGATAGGAAGAGAAGATAATAAAAATAATAATAGTAATAATAATAATAATAATAATAATAATAATAATAATAATAATAATAATAATAGTAATAATTGTTATTATTATTATTATTATTATTATTATTATTATTATTATTATTATTATTATTATTATTATTAGCATTATTATTATTATTATTATTATTATTATTATTATTATTATTATTATTATTATTGTTATTGAGTGATAGAGCAGTGGATGCCATCAAAGTGACACTGGGTTAAAATATACGAGTCCAGCATAGCATACCCATCATGACTACCTGTCTGATAAGAGTACACCAGGCACATGCATCACAAACATATGTGATGCATGTAACAGTATTTGCCCGGGTGGAGCCTACTACATACACATGCAGGTCCTGAAGATTCTGGAAAAGCTCACGAGAATCCAGTAGCTATACCTCATTATAGGTTCAAAAAGTTTAGGAGGTCCAAGTGTGAAAGAGATATCCAACAGTTTTCTGCTACTTTGGAACGTGAAAATAATGTTAGAAACCTGTTGAACATGAGGAAACATTAAAACATACAAAAACATTATAATTATTGTGAATGTTACTTATTGCACCTCTGAAAACAGTGGCAAAAATTACCATACTCTCATTGACATGAGCCCTGACAGAGCACCGACAAACCGAGGGTCCGCTTTTAATTGCACTGAGCCAGCTAGGTCACTACTGTAATTTGACTGGTTTGGACGCTTACAGATTTTATTCGTATAGTTTCATATTAGAAAATATATACATGTCTCTGAGGGGGTTAGCTAGAGCAACCGTTGGCAGGCCGGGCAGACTGCTCTGAGTTCAAATTCAAATGCTGCCGAGGTTATCTTCTTTCTCCATCCTCACCCCCATATTGCTGACTATTTATCAACATTTGAAACTAAGATATATATATACATATATATATATGAAGTACACATTTGCGTATTTCTTCTGAGTTTTTAGGATATTTAAATGCCTTAATTACATTTTAGTTCTATTTTACGCATACCACACGCGCGCACACACACACACACACACACACACACATACACATATATACATACATATAAATGCACATACACACACAGATATATATGGCACTCCGTCGGTACGACGACGAGGGTTCCAGTTGATCCGATCAACGGAACAGCCTGCTCGTGAAATTAACGTGCAAGTGGCTGAGCACTCCACAGACACGTGTACCCGTAACGTAGTTTTCAGGGGAGATTCAGCGGGACACAGAGTGTGACAAGACTGGCCCTTTGAAATACAGGCACAAACAGAAACAGGAAGAAAGAGTGAGAGAAAGTTGTGGTGGAAGAGTACAGCAGGGTTCGCCACCACCCGCTGCCGGAGCCTCGTGGAGCTTTAACTGTTTTCGCTCAATAAACATTCACAACGCCCGGTATGGGAATCGAAACCGCGATCCTACGACCACAAGTCCGCCGCCCTAACCGCTGGGCCATTGCACCTCCACACATATATATATATATATATATATATATGACGCTTAATAACCATTTGATGTTCCGTGAGTCTAGAACACGTCCGCCTAATCTTATATTCTGTCCTTGAACATCTTTGATGTGGACATGCTTTTCACCTATGAAACTTAGAATGAACTGAAGCTATTTTTTTCTTAGCTGATGAAGCATAAAGAAATAGAAGTGCCTCCGGTTCGATAACATCATTCATGGCCCAGCCGTGTCTATCACACATATTACCAATAAGGGGATGCTTTTAATCCCTTTCTTCAGATTATTGTCTTTCGCTGTCCGAGTGTCGACAGGTATGTCAGAATATGATTGCTTCACCTATATTTCATTCAACGCTGCCAAGTGCAATTCTAATTTTTCAGTTCCACTTTGACATATTCGTGAGCAAATGAGCAAACGTATCATTTGCTGTTGTAATATTTGAACAAGTTCTTATTATGAACGAGGGCTCGATATTCGTAGCTGATGAACCGTAGCGATGCAGAAATGCATTCCTCCTACGGAACGATGGCGTCATCCTTAGTCCAGTGGCATATATAAATGTGTGTGTGCGTTTCTGTGTAACAAACACATACGGAACACATGTTCGCATATATATATATATATATATATATATATATATTTATGTTGATGTTGTTGGCACTCCGCCACTTACAACGTCGAGGGTTCCGGTTGATCCGATCAACGGAACAGCCTGCTCATGAAATTAACGTGCAAGTGGCTGAGCACTCCACAGACACGTGTACCCTTAACGTATTTCTCGGGGATATTCAGCGTGACACAGTGTGACAAGGCTGATGACCCTTTCAATTACAGGCACAACAGAAACAGGAAGTAAGAGTGAGAGATAGTTGTGGTGGAAGAGTACAGCAGGGTTCGCCACCATCCCCTGCCGGAGTCTCGTGGAGCTTTAAGTGTATTCGCTCAATAAACATTCACAACGCCCGGTCTGGGAGTCGAAACCGCGAACCTATGACCGCGAAACCGCTGCCCTAACCACTGGGCCATTGCACCTCCCCCATATATATATATATATATGTATGTATGTATGTATGTAGACGAGTAAGCAAATAAATGAAGAAAAAATAGTACTAGAATAACGAAGATAGAATAATATGCCTTTTTCTAAAAGCTGCAAAAACTTCATAGAATCTGAGGTTTTTGATGTTTTTGATGTTTTTTGCAGCTGTAATAAATAATAAAAAAACGTTTTCGCTCTCTCACACACACATACACACACAGACATTATCGATAAAGATACAAATATAGATATATTTCAGGAAATGAAAATATATCGCATTCGAGATGTATATTATTTCAATCTCATACGAGAGGGAGCGAAATAAAATAAAAACAAAAACATAACAATGATATAATTGCGAAGAACAGGTAACGAAAGATATTAGCAATCCACAAAGATGGGTGGAGCCGAATTCTTGCAGGGGTAAAGGTCTAAAGAAATGAAAGAGAAGGTGGCGAATTAAAACAAAGTATAAAAAATGTATTGTGATATTGTTGGTGTTGGTGGTGATGGTGATGGTGGTGATGGTACTGGATGTGGTAGTGGCAGTGGTGATGTTAGTGTTGATGGAGATTGCGTTGGTGGTGGTGGTGTTCAAGGAAGAAATGGAAATACAGAGGTCTTGACTGCACAATGTTTGTGGTGTAGATGAAGAAGCGGTAAGTGAAGAATTATGAAAAAAAGAAAGGGAATGAACCAGATTAATCGACGGCAGAGTCACTAGAGATACGGTCATGAATGGTATCGCTGTATTATCATCGATAATTACCGGAACATTGAAGATAATCTTCGAGGTCTTGCAACGAATCAAAATATAAATCTTAGCAAGGAAGTTCATGTTCCCTTCCCGCATGTTCAATATATTATTCATTTATTTGTTTATCGTTCTGGCAATTCTGAAGCGTAAACTATTGGTGAATTACAGGAAAGGACTATTGTAATGTATGGTGTGTTTAGTTCCTGGTTTCTTTCGCTCAACTGAATTGATTAAAGCAGACGACCGTTGCCGTCGTGTCGCAAAGATATCCGTTGTTAAATGATAGACGGCGGTAAGAGATAAAAACCGCGAGGACGATAACAAAGACATTATCGGAGACGAAGACGATGACGAATACAAAGATGTTGATGATGATGATGATGATGATGATGATGATGATGATGATGGTGATAATGATGATGCCGAAGACGACGATAATGACTGCTGCAATGATGATGATGGTGATGATAGCAGGGCAATCGAAGATGTTAACGACAAAGATGATAGGGAGAAGAAATAGAAAAATGATACATAGAAGAAAAGTAAAACTATATATATAAAGAAGAAAAAGAAAGAACAGAATTGTCATTATGCTTCTTAGCACAAAAGGACACAATAGCAACAATAATTTTAAAGAGAATTGAAAACAGCAGCTTATCAAGTCACGAATGTGTCATTACTTTAACGGGTCGATGTTTCTTATTATATTAGCAGCGTTACGTTCCACCTGAAACCAATATATTTAACCCCGCTAACCCAGTCCTTTGATATATAAATAGGTACCATAGTATGCTCTGCTCGAATATTTTAAAAGCAGATGCTCTCTGTGACAACTAAATGTTTCTTTATTATCATAATATTTTGTTATCGTTACAATTCTTAAGCGGTGTTGGCACTCCGTCACTTACGACTTCGAGGGTTCCAGTTGATCCGATCAACGTAACAGCCTGCTCGTGAAATTAACGTGCAAGTGGCTGAGCACTCCACAGACACGTGTACCCTTAACGTAGTTCTCGGGGATATTCAGCGTGACACAGTATGACAAGGCTGACCCTTTGAATTACAGACACAACAGAAACAGGAAATAAGAGTGAGAGAAAGTTGTAATGAAAGGGTACAGAAGGGTTCGCCACCATCCCCTGCCGGAGCCTCGTGGAGCTTTAGGTGTTTTCGGTCAATAAGCACTCACAAAGCCAGGTCTGGGAATCCAAACCGCGATCTTATGACCGCGAGTCCGCTGCCCTAACCACTGGGCCAAGAGGTATACAATATGGATTACATTCCAATAATCTGTTTTAACACTCCATGAAAAGAAAATCTTCAGGTTGTTTTCAATAAACTTAAATTCACTACAAATTAAATACATTGTCAAATTGTTTCCAGTCACATCTGCCATTGGGGGCTTGAATATTTCTTACTAATATTTTTCACATACTCTTGTGGGTTCCTTATGTATCAGAATGTTCTAATTTTGGGAAGTTCCGCCTCACAATAGTATCTCCTTTGTTGCATGCTTCTCTTTTTGCTTTGTATTATTCCCGTCATGATCACCTTAAAATGTAGCATTCTGTGAATTGTCTTGCATCAGTGACCTTAGATATTTCAGTTCCACTTCATAGAATTAACATCACTGATAGGGTGTTGCACAAAATATACGAATTCTTTTAAGTTCAATTACCTTCAATTTTCAGTTTACTCTTTCACCCACTAAGGGGCCAACATAACAAAATGCCCGGCAAGCACTGGAACCAGTTTAACCGATTACATCTTTTCCACATAATGCGTAGCTTTCTTAAAGTTAAAAATCAAGAAGATTTCGCAGTGGAGACCTGATCCTTGAGGATCGTGAGTGTAGTGGACGCCGATCTATCATCGATGACGGTCAATTATAGATCGTCATTGAGAAAAATCAACGTAAAACCACCCGAGAATTGGCAAAAAAATCTTCAAGTTAGCCAGAAAGCTGCCTGAAACAATTTGCATGTGATCGGAAAATCAAAAAGCTCGACAAACGGGTAACACATGATTTGAAAGAAAACGGAAAATGTGCAGATATAAAATATGCATGTCGCTTCTTCTCCGTAATCAGACCGACCCATTACCCGACCGTATTGTAACTCACGATAAAAAATGGATTCTGTACAATAATAAAAAACGTTCTTCACAGTGGTTGGACATAAATGAAGCACCGAAAACCTTCCCTAAACACAAGCTCTTCAAAAAGAAGGTTATGGCGACTCTTCGGTGGTGTACTGCTGGATTCATCCGCTATAACCATTACTGCAGAAACATATTGCCATGAAATTGTCAAAATGAACGAAATACTACAACACTTCCGTCCCAGACTGGTCAACAGAAGAGGGCCAATTATTCTTCATGAAAATGCTCGACTCACACGTTTCACTGATGACGCTCCAGAAGTTGAGTGAGCTTCGCTACGAAGTTCTTCCCCACACAGCTTATTCCCGAGACCTTTCTCCTACCGACTACCACTTTTTCAAGCACCTTGATGGTTTCTTGCGAGAGAAGGAGTTTAAAAATCAAACCGATGCTGAAAGTGTCTTCAATGACTTCATCAGCTCCAGAACTCCAGATTTTTATGTTACAGGAATAAACAAACATGTAACTCGTTGGCAAAAATGTGTCGATTGTAATGATACTGTGACGAATAAAATTTCCGCATTGTTGAAATATACTGTGATGAATTTCATGTTTCAAAACGTTGCTTAATTTTTACTCAGCCTCATATGTATATATATATATATATATATATATATATAGTGTCATCACATAAATAATGCGGTTTCTCTATACTTATTTTATTTTTGAAAATTAAGGTAAGCAAACTTCTTTTTTAATCTAAAATATACTCTCCTTCATTTTCTACAATACTCTTCTATCTATCTGGTAGACTTGCAAGGCCTCTCTTCCAAACTTCACTTTCCATGACGAAAAATACTCCTCCCAGTACTGTTCTGACCTCGTCTACAGAATTCATATTTTATCCATCCAAATGATTTTCAAGATTGCGTAATAAATGATAATCAGATGGAGCAATGTCCAGCGAATATGATGGCTGGGTTATAGTTTCCGATTCAAACTGCTCCGTCCTTTGGAATGTCATCCTCCCTTTATGTTTCCGAAACTTTTCCTCATGGAAGAACACCTTTCGTCTTGAAACCTATGATGGTCGTTTTCCGATGGCACACAGGTGCCGATGAATGACTGAATGACCAAATCCAAGCTTCTCTGCTAGTTCCTCAACAGTTAAGATGGGATTTTGCTCCACCAGGTTTTGTAGGACGTCTCCTCCATCTCTACATGTCTTCCAAGACGAGACACATCTTCTAGGCTGAAGTTTTCGGCGGCTCGGAATTTCTGGAACCACCGTTTACACTGGCTTACACTTATTGTCCGATCCCCATATACTGCAATAATATTCTTCGCACTTTCCGTTGTGCTGTTGCCTTTATTGAAATCATAAAGCAAAGTATGCCGTATATGCACCTTTATTACTTTCACTATAGCTTTTAAAAAAATAACTGTTAAAACTGAGCTGCACTCTTCAAAACTTGCACTAAGATTAAGGACAAGCTAAAATTATTACCTGCTTATATATATATATATATATAT
>NC_068986.1:87972358-87973386 GCF_001194135.2 Octopus bimaculoides | reverse complement strand
TATATATATGTATATATATATATAGCTATAGATATATCTATGTGTGTGTGTCTTTGTGTCTGTGTCTGTCCCCTCCCCGCTCAAATACACTCACCTCTTGACAACTTATCACTTCGGCAAAGGAACCGATACAATAAGTACTAGGCTTTAAAAATAAATTTTCACGGATAAAAACCATTCACTGCATGGCCGCAGTCAAATTACTGAAATATATGTATATATATATATGCGTATAAGAAATATATAAATGCTTCCTTATGTTCTGGTGTTTGCTGAATTTTTTCTGGAGAACATTATTATCTTTGTGGTTAGATTGTAGGTGATCTTTTTCTAGCATATCGGATGTCCACTTAGTGGTCATCCCTTCCTATACGCATGTAATACAAGTTTTCTGAAATTTCAGATTTTTTTTTATATGCTAGGCCACTGATTTTAAATTGATGTTAATTAACTCAATATTCAATTTATCACCCTCAGTATATAAATACAAATCTTAAATAATCATTTTCTCTAACCAGCAACATCCACTGTTGTGAATTATCTTCTGCAGAACTGTTTCCGGGATTTAGCGCGCCAGAGCTAAGACATTTGAAAATAACCCACATGAAATCGGTAGAACTTTACGCACGTCAGCTTTATGAAGACAATTCGTGTATAGTTCTGCAAATTATATTGAATTAAAACGGTCGTACTGACGAGCCACAGACGTTTTCACGTAAATAAAAAAGAGTTAGTGGCGAAACCTGGTCTACGATTAATTCTTTATTTTGTCTATTTCCATTTGTCTTGCCCGCTTATGTTCTGGTGTTTACTGAATTTTTTCTGGAGAACATTCTTTTCTTTGTGGTTAGATCGTGGGTGATCTTTTTCTAGCATATCGGATGTCCAATTAGTTTCATCCCTTCTTATACGCATGTAATACAAAATTTCTGAAATTCCAGATGTTTTTATATGCAAGGCCACTGGTTTTAAATTGATGTTAATTAAATTAATATTCAATTTATCACCCTCTGTATATATATATATAT
>NC_068986.1:87969828-87971648 GCF_001194135.2 Octopus bimaculoides | reverse complement strand
TATATATATATATATATATATATATATATATATATATATATATTAAGGATCATGGATGAATAGATGTGAAATAAGTGAAATAAAGGGCTGTATGTTACAGCTCTCTGCTTTGGTTATATTTAAATGTACACTTGGGACACAAGCTCTCGCCTTCATTTGTTTCGTGAATAGAATATATGAACACTCTCACAAACAGAGGAACAGCAACATGCGTCTACACACATACACATATACACACATACTAAAACATACACAAGCTTGCAATCGCACATATTCATACAGAGATCAGTGCGCATTTCAAATTCGTATACATTTCTGTCTGTAAATCTGTGTGAATGTACGAACGCACTTGTACACACACACACACACACACACACACACACACACACACACACACACACACTCACACATACACAGACACACACACACACACACACACAGACAAACACACACACACACTACATGCACACATAAACGTGTGTGAATATGGATGCATGTCTATACAAATTAGCCAGCGTAACTGTGTAAGTGTATGGATTTATGTGTGACCTGGTGTAGCTATACATACATACATATGTACGTACGTATGTACATACATAAATACATACATTCAAACTCATACATGCACACACACTAACAATATATATATATATAGATAGATAGATAGATGGTGCAAATGTGTGTGAAGGTGTACGTTTTTATTTATCGATGTGTGGTTCAACGAATGCATGTATTTCTATATGAGTGTGCTGTGCATGCACGCATATAAGTGTGTAGCTGTGTGTAATATTTGTGTAAATGTCATTATATCAGAAGAGATCAATATGTTTATGTTTCGTCTTTATATTCCGCCTGTCCCTGTCCTTAACACATGTCGGAGACAAAGAGACTGATAGGTGAAAGAATACAGGATAGAAGTGGCATACTGAATGGAGAGAGAAAAGGAAAATTATAGAAAGAAAAAAAAAAGAGAGGGAGAAAATGAGGACATGGGAGAGACTGAGGTTGGAGGAGGAAGTAATATTTAATATAGTAAGACGCTCATAAATTTCCGATGTTCAGTGTGTCGACAGTTCCTGGCAGACTCTTTGGACACTAACGCTAAATGCATTATAATCTTGCCATCTGCGCGATGTTGTCATTGTTTTGAATCTTGTAGTTCTGAACAACTTTAAAATTACTATCAGAGAGACGGAGAAAAAGGGAGGTGGAAAGGAGAGGGTAGAGAAGGAGCAGGTTAAATGAAAAATGGGGAGAGGATGTAATGAGAGTGGTAGAAATAATAAGAGAAAAAGAAGGGAAAGTGTAGATGTGTGTGTGTGTGTGTGTGTGTGTGTGTGTGTGTGTGTGTGTGTATGTGTTTGCGTTTTATGCGACTCTCTATCTGTGAATGTATGTGTCTGTATGAGACAGAAAGAGAACGAAATAAAGAAGAAAAATACGTGATCGAACTATCAGCCAGGCGTTTAGACGAATTAAATTTGAGCCAAAGAGAAATAGAAAGAGAAACTAATAAACTGAGAGGGAGAAAGAGAGTGAAAAACAGAGGGAGAGAGAGTGAGAGAGAGAGAGAGACAGAGAGAGAGAAAGAGAGTGAAAAACAGAGACAGAGAGATGGGGAGAGAGAGAAAGGAGAAAGAGAAAGTGAGATAAATATACAGGGGTATAAGAAATGAAATGGCGAGGGAACTAGAAAAACAGCATTAGAATGGTAAAGGGGGAGGTTAAATAAAATATAAGGGAGAAACAGAGGATAAATCCATATATACACGCATATATATATGTATATATATATGTGTATACATATATATTCTTTATAT
>NC_068986.1:87968758-87969670 GCF_001194135.2 Octopus bimaculoides | reverse complement strand
TATATATATATATATATATATATATATATATATATGTATGTATGTATATGTATGCATGTGCGTGCGTGTGTGTGTGTACGAGTAAGAAAGTGAACGACAAAGGATGAGAGACAGATAAAGAATCTCAGCTTGTTTGTGAGTATGTGTGTGCCCGTGTGTGTCCATGTGTATGTTTGTAATCGTATGCATGCGTGTGCATGTGTAAGTGTACATAAAGAAGTAGAGAGACTTGTGTACTGCAGAAATAAAGACCTAATATGACGGAAGCAGAAAAAACTGATAAAATAACCAGTGAAGCGTTTATAAGCAAACAACCTCATTGAGCATAGCAATATCATCATCATCGTCATCATCAATCATCGTCATCATCATCACCACCATCAGCATCATCATCATCATCGAGGGTCATCGTTGTCATCGTCATCATCGACATCATCTTCGTCGTCATGGTCGTCATTGCTATCATTACCACTCATGTCTTCACCGTCATCATCGCCAAGAACATTATCGTTTTGATTCAAATCCTCCTCCTCCTCCTCCTCTCTCTCCTCCCCCTCTTCCTCCTCTCCCCTCTTCCTCCTCTCTCCTCCGCCTCCGTCGACTCTTCATCATCACCATTATCGTCAAACCCCTAAATCTCTTTTCTAATTATTATTACTATACTTATGATTATTATCATTGTTGTGATTATGACTATTATCATTCTCATTATCATCTTTACTTTAACTCTAATTATTATTATTATTATTATTATTATTATTATTATTATTATTATTATTGTTATTATTATTATTATTATTATTATTATTATTATTATTATTATTATTATTGTTATTATTATTGTTATTATTATTGTTATTATTATTATTATTATTATTATTATTATTATTATTATTATTATCGTTTTATTAT
>NC_068986.1:87967033-87967599 GCF_001194135.2 Octopus bimaculoides | reverse complement strand
ACAATGTGTCTATGCACGCCCAACAACTAAGATTGTTATCCGAATGACAAAATATATAAAAATAAACTAGAGAGACGCAGGCTAATGTACACAAACAAACAAATGCAATCATATATTTATAAATACACACATACAAGCAAGCATACACACACACACACACACACACACACACACACATACACATACGCGCACACACACACACACATACACACACACACACATACACACATATATACATGAACACACTCACGCTAAATGGATCAGCAAATATATTACAATCGTGGCCATTCGCCGGAAAAGGGAAATAAATTTTAATGAACATATATATTTATATATATACAGCTCTAGAAACCTGCATACATAAACGCAAGAGAATGTGTCTTTGTATACACATACATACACACATATATATACATACATATACATATTCATACATATATATACGTAGACATATATATACACACACAAGCATATATGTGCATATATATGTAGATATGAATATATGCACATATATATGTATATATGTGTATATGTATATATATATATATATATATATATATATATAT
>NC_068986.1:87962805-87963993 GCF_001194135.2 Octopus bimaculoides | reverse complement strand
ATAAGAACAAGATACTGCAGCAGCCTCGGTTTCAGAGGACCTCAGCTCTTCAATGCCCTGCCAAAACATTTGAGAGACCTGCAAGACACGGATGTGGAGGTCTTCAAGACAAAACTCAACGCTTTCCTCTCCACGATACCAGACGAACCAATGGCTCGAAATGAGACACAGTTTAGGGCAGCGATGTCAAATTCTCTTATACACCAGATGTGCCATCAAAACTCTTGATTGGACTATATCAGGTGCAGGAGAAGAGCCATGCAAGGAACGTGAAGAGAGCAAAGCATAAAGACGGAAAATCACGGTGGTGCTCCAGCATGACCACAGCCACTTGGCTTGAAACCCATAAATAAATAAATAAATAAATTTTAAAAATCCATATATATATATGTACATATATACATATACATACATACATACATACATACATAAATACATACATACATACATACATACATATATATACAACGCAACCAAGAACAATGAGAGATTATTCAACAGTAAATCATTGAATTATCTCATATTGGTATCTGAAATATTTGACTAATCTTTCTCGCGTTTCCCATCTTCGGCCGAGAACGAAGAAAGCACATCACTGGGAAGAGTTATAGCTAAATCGAACTAGTGTCACAGTAAATACTGAACACCGTTTAAGAAACATTTTGGAGTGATTTGGGTATAGAGGATACTTTATAAATCCTACAAGCTTTCGTTTAGCTATAACGATGTTAAAGTGAAATACATAAATAATTAAATGGAATCATACCCGGGTACGAAAAGGCAGAAAATTAGAGCAAGAAAAGAATAAGTAGAAGGAGAAAGAAAACGGTGAGAATAAGGAAGAGGAAGACTAGTGGAGGGGTAGATGAACGAAAATTGGAAGAATTGTACGATAAATATTTTAGAGATAAAGAAGAAAATATTCTAATAAAGCTTCGTTGGAGGGAGGAAGTGGAATAGACAGACAGAGTGAATTATGAACAAAAATCAATGTACGTGAAAAGCTTTAAAACAAATGAAGCCATTCAAGTGTAAACGCCTAGAAATATCAGAAACTACACAATTGCTGAAAAAAATGATAACCTTTAAAACTGTTGATATAAATGCGTTAAAAATTAAATACAATTGGAGCAGTACATATATATATATATATATATATATATATATATATATATATATATATATATA
>NC_068986.1:87962076-87962674 GCF_001194135.2 Octopus bimaculoides | reverse complement strand
TATATATATATATATATATATATATATATATATATATACACACACACATCCTTAAATATTTCTATTTTTATCGACATGGATATATAAATACATACATACACACACACACACTCAGACACAGACATACACACACACAAGCACACACACACAAATTTCTTGGTCATGAACACGTCAATATATATATAACGAGGTAGAAGCAGCTCTAGTCTAATAAATATTAGTAAATACATATACTAATGTATATGCTCTGTGTATCTTCGGGTGGCTGAAGTGGCATAGTGGGGTATATATACTCTTATGCCACAGGTGTTAAAACACTTAAGTCTTAGACAGACAAGATAACTCACTCTGAATCTCATTTGGAAGTGATGGACGTCGATGTCTCGGCATTATGTGGCTTGGCAGTATCACGTACCCGCTCGTGTTGAAGATGAATCACCAAGCCAATCCACAACATATCCTCATGGTTTGTAAAATCATGAGTTGGTGTGCCTGGAAATTGCATACTTAAGAGAAAATTTATATGTAAAAAGCAGCTCTAGTGTAATAAATATTATTAAATACATATACTTGTGTGTGTGTGTGTGTGTGTGTGTGT
>NC_068986.1:87958916-87961990 GCF_001194135.2 Octopus bimaculoides | reverse complement strand
ATATGTGTGTGTGTGTGTATGTATATATATATATATATATACATGCACATATATATAAATACATATACATATACGGCATATGTTTATATAGATAACTTTACAAATACTCATGCACCTACACAAGTACGCACCCATACAACTCCACGTTTGTATAAAAATATCATGGAATTATCAGAAATAAATTTTTCCAGAGTATAATTATTTTAGATATTGATTATTACAGCAACCTAAAGAAAACAAAAGCCTAGAACAATTATCATTACGTTTGCACAGGAAGTAATACAAACATCGGTACACCATTTTTATTAATTGACGTAGGTCTTTCAAATTAAGCATACTGGTGGAGTAACTCTTCTATATTGACTCTTTTCGTGCTCTTCATTGAAAGCAAATAGGTTTCAAACGGGAGCTCTATGCCATCATAGAATTCTTAGCGAAGGAGTCATAAGTCATGCAAAGTCTGCAAATGAAAGAAGAAAGCAGATATTTTAATAAACCGGAATTTTATGAAATTTTAGAAGACACAATAATTAAATGTTCATTAAAGTTCCAGGAGAATAGCCGGATGGTGGAAATGAGCTGTTGTTGCAACGGGAAACAAAACTTAATGTTGAGCCAATATATCAAAAGAATATTCAAAAGGCTAGCAACAACATAACATATCAAAATTTGTTACAAAAATACTAAGAAGAAAGACATTCAAAGCAAAATATCTCGAAGTCTGACTGCAAACATCCAGCAATTCACTTTTTATTTTATTTTATTGCCTCCGCCTTAGCGAAGGCGGAGGTATTGTTTCAATCGCATTTGTTTGTTGGTTTATCCGTGGACAAGATATCTCAAGAACCGCTGAATAGATTCGGATGAAAATTTCAGGGATGTTTGGCATCGTAACTGGCACTAACCGATTAGATTCTGGGACCAATCGGGTATCGGACAAGGATTCTGGATTATTTTCCATTTTTTTTTCACTTAACCTTTGAGAGCGGTCAAGTTCGTTTTTGGCTTTCCGTTTGTGAGAGCAGTCGAATTAATTTCAGATATTCTCTGGTTAATCGGTGAGAGGACGTTGCTGTTGCCTTGGCGGACGTTTGCGCTCTCTGAGCGCTCTTGTTTTATTATGTCTTTTATTTCAAAGCAAATACCTTTTGGAAAAGAAAACGATTACATCAAGAACTTGCTGAAAATGAACTGCAGCATCAGTAGTGAAAAATTCGAATAGACTATGGGCAATAAAAGAATTATTTCGGAACTGAAAAAAAAAAACAACGAAACATCGGATTAGCAACAAGTGTACAGATTAAAGGAAGAAGTAACCCAGATTCTGCAATAAATGAGTCATTGAAAAGCACTCGTGCATGAAAAGGTTCCCAACTCCTGGTTAAAATATCTGACAGAGGTAGGTGCTAGCGGAACGGTTCAATACAGGTAGTGTGCGTGACAACGCCTAAGGGGTTGGCTGTGGAGAAAATCATCTTGTTCTCCACATCAACAGAAACTAAAAGCCCTCAAATCTGCAGGCGCATAACATGTCATCCCACACCCTTCGAGGCCTTAACTACAAAACTATTGCAGTAAGTGAGCAAACATCTAAAAGAAACCAACTTGTTAATAAAAGAACAGAAAGGATACTGCGAAGATTCATATGGCAGTAAAGATCACTTTTTGATCCCTAAAGCTAAAACCGAAGACTTTAGAAGGAAAAAAGAAGGGTCTAAGAATAGAATAAATTGAATACCGGAAGGCTTTCAATAGTACTCCCCACAGATAGGTTCGGAAATACTTATCAGGATTAAGGTAGCACCAACAATAGTAATAATAAAAATCATGAAACATGTCATGAGAAAATGGAAAATACTCATGAAGTTATTGGCAAAAGCAGAAATTGTAAAAATCAAACCCATCCATATTTCAAGAGGAGTATTCATTCCATTCTCTTACTGTTTGTTTAGTGATGATGCCTTCCACTGACATATTCAACAGAACTAGATGTGGTTACAAATGCTATGATGATTAATCATATGTTTTATGTGGATGATCTCAAGTAGAAATATTATAGTAGATAGTATACAGATTTATCAAATGAATAAATATGAGATTCGACTAAGAAAATGAGCTTAAATGATCTTGTAGAGAGGAGAATTATTTCAGAACAGTTAAAATATGTCATAAGTATAAGTTGACTAACCTGAAGTTCAGTTATTCCTCACCACTGCTTAGCATTGATACTACCTGTTTTCTGCTTGAAAGTAAGTTAGCAAATTCAAAATTGCGGCTGCAATGTCAAATAACTATAAAGAAAACGGTCAAACAACAACAGAAATCGTGAAACAGCTAAAATTTAAACAGAAACGATGGCAAGAAAAAAATCAACAGGTCCAATTTTGAAAAAAAAAATCTGAACAAAGTAGAAAAAATCATAACACAAGGTGAGAAATAGGAGTCACAAAGCAGAAATTGAAGGGTTCTTGATCGAGGCACAAGAACGAAGCTCTCCACACTTTAAAATACCTGACCAAAGCTGCAACATAAAAGCCCATAACACAAAAAGTAGCGCTGCTAATCATAGCAAGCGTATTACGAGGGTGTTTTCAAAACAGTACACATACTCGCGATACGTAGAGTTGCTTTCACAGCTACAAAGAGAGCATGCGTTAAAAATCAGACAATTGAATAATAATAATAATACTAATAATGATGGTGATGATGATGATGATGATGATGATGACGACGACGACGACGATGATAATAATAATAATAATAATAATAA
This sequence comes from Octopus bimaculoides, assembly GCF_001194135.2. Classification (NCBI taxonomy): domain Eukaryota; kingdom Metazoa; phylum Mollusca; class Cephalopoda; order Octopoda; family Octopodidae; genus Octopus; species Octopus bimaculoides. The sequence continues at coordinate 87,959,220 of NC_068986.1, read as the reverse complement.
TAATAATGATAATTAGTATTATCATTAATAGTATTATTATTTTTAGCAGAAGAAGAAGAAGAGCAACAACAACAACAATAACAGCAGGCAAGAATATCTAATGAAGATTGATAGATTTCCTTGTATACGTACGAGTATGTGCAATAATACGAATAAGTTAGTATAGTATACATAAACGCAAATACATACCCACATACATATAGTATATTTATTGTATATATAGATAAATGTACATATGCATATATACACATATTGTATAAATAGATAAATGTACATTACATATATATATATATATATATATATA
>NC_068986.1:87955065-87958268 GCF_001194135.2 Octopus bimaculoides | reverse complement strand
ATATATATATATATATATATATATATATATATATATATATATATATACACCCACGCACATCTAATTTATACACATAACAATAAATATATATACATATATGCATACATTTATATGCGTGTGTATGTATATATGTGTGTGTGTGTGCATGTGTGTATATTATACTTGTGTACGCTTGTGGTTGTAAATATGTGAATGTCTACGCGTGTATTTATATGTACTAATATGTGCGTACATGCTCTAATATAAATCATATCACTTTCATATGTTGTTCGATACATATTCTAATTATGTTGTGAACGCACGTCTTCCCACAACCAGCACCACCATCATTCAGAAAAATAATAAAACAGGTAAATACACCAGAAAACAAACTGATCGATGGATTGGATCCAAAAACAACAAACTACTGTAAATGTGAAACAATTGGAGGAAAAATCTGGAAGAAAGAGATAAAATGACAGAGAAAGTGAGAGGGGAAAGAGTTAGCGTTTCAGAACATATCCATTCACCTGTCTGTTGTCTATATTCACCTAAAGATGCTATATCATACGTTGCAGCTCTGGCAGCAATACATATTGAAAATGACAGGAGAAGAATTTTAAACATGTCGTTAAATAAATTGAAATGGATTTAGAAGTTAAACATATATAAATAAATAAACATAGAGAAACGGATAAAGAAATAATTTACATATTTTCTTCTTATTTATTAGAATGATTTCCAGAATGTAAAAGCTGGTTTCCATCAAAGAAACAAAAAGCCCATCATTGAAGTTTGGATAACAACATGCGTTGCATATCGAACGTAAAGAATGCCTTGCCTATTTTTGCTGTTCATCTTCCAGATTGCATCCACAAAGTTTATCAAATAACGATAGCTTTGCTTGAACATCCTATTTTCTCTAAATTTTAACTTAGACATTTACAAACATAACCGAATGCACCAATGATCATTGGCATGAATGTAAATAACAAGGAGGAGAAGTTGTAGATTTCGGAACATTTGTCCGGAGATATTCTTTCGCGTTGATTTTCGAAGAGATGTTTACATCTGCAGGACAACGAAATTCTGTGAGGGTGCATAACTTATGTCATGCTTGCTATGCTTTTACTTCATAGAAGTTTCGACGGGAATGTTTCATTCATATTCCTTGTGCTGATATGTCTGTATGTATTCCATAGTACAGGTTTTTGTTTGTATTTATCTCCGGGCATTAATTTTCTAGACATTGGATTGCACTTTGTCTCAGTGAGAGATATACCCCAATAAAGTGTGTGGACGATTAAATATAACATGTGCTATAAAAGAGTATATTATCGATATTTACGGTCGCATTTACGAATCTTCAGGACTTCGCTTTCCCATTTTTTATGAGATATTCTTTGCATTTGGATAGTCAAACCATTGTCTTCAACTTGTGGCGTGATGCTCTGGTCACAAATCCAGGAGGGCTACACTTCACGTAGACTGTGGATCTCGTATTTTTTTGACTTTACAAGAAAGGACTCGTGGCTAACTTTTTGTCATACGTAGAGTCTGTACATTCAGTTCCATAGATATGATAGATAGATAGATAGATAGATAGATAGATAGATAGATAGATAGATAGATAGATAGATAGATAGATAGATATTGTTGCAGAAAGGATGTAACCTTGGGTGATTTTATTGATAGCATTCGTAAATATATCAAGGGACACTAACACACAAACTAGCGTAGGCATGATGGGAAAGTAAATGGTTATGATTTCTACCTGTCCATATGTGTGGGTGCGTGTGTACATGCATCAATGTGTGAATACATGCCTATGATTTCATGTGCGTGTGTGTGTGTGTGTGTGTGTGTGTGTGTGTGTGTGTGTGCGTGATCTCAGGAAAGGTAACAGACTGCGATTTTGCAATCTCTAAGAGAAGATGAGTAGACGGTTATTTCAGTGTGAGATTAAAACTTGAACAGCTTAACACTATGCATTATATATATATATGTATATATACTCTTAACGAAGTGACTTCCTTCAAGGGCATAGAGAAGGAAAGGCAGTGGGATCGACTAAAAAAATGTGATGTTAGAACGTTAAAGAGAAACTGTAGGGAAGGTTAGAGACTCCTACACACAAAGGAAAAACAGATGAAGCAAGCTAGAAAAAGAAACGGGGCGTTATGTTTGGAATATACACTGGGGTGTGTATGTATATGTTTTATGTGCACGTGTGCTTGTGTGTGTGAGTGTGTGTGTGTGTGCGCGCGTGTGTGTGTGTGTGTGTGTGTGTGTGTGTGTGTGAGAGAGAGAGAGAGAGAGAGAGAGAGAGAGAGAGAGAAAGACAAAAAATTAGTCATAAAATGTGCGAAGGGCATTTCATCAACTCCCACACGCACATATGTATATCTATCTTTCTATTTATTGTATACAAATACATATACATATAAATACATATATATACATACACATATCCACACAGACACACGTGAACACACACACACGCACACACATACACACACACATACACACACATACACATACAGAGGGTTTTCCCCCAAAGAATGTATACAGATCGAATGATTAGAAAAGTCGGTACTTGTTAAAATACATTATAATTTCAAAATTTCATAGAATTTACAGGTAAATTTCAATTTTTTTATGAACGCCTGTCTTCAAGCATATGTCACTTCTGGTTCAAGCTCAGCTGATAATGCAAAGCGATAGAATTGCAAACATCAATAAATATTTCATCTGGCATTTGTTTGCATTCGCGCTCAACGTCTGCCCTTATTTCGTTGACTGTTGCTTGCTTTTTTTTTCTTCTTGTAAATATTATGTCTTATGTATCGCCATAAAAATGTCTAGCGGTATGAGGTCCGGAGAACACGGAGGATATTCAACTAATTCTCTTCGTCTTACGACCTTTCTTTTTTCGCAACATCTCATCAACGTGTCTTTCCATTAGCGTATAGTAGTGTGTCGATACACTATCTAACTGGACATATATAGATTTCAACATGGTGCAACAATGAAAGCATAAGCATGTAATGGCTTCATAACCAATTCCATGATTGTGCACACATATCAACACACAAGAGGTTTAGCTATATATTCGTAATGGCATTTTAAACGGTATGTCGTAGCATCATGAACGTTAACGTTTGCACCATATCCTTACGTGTGTAATATATATATATATATATACATATATATATATATATATG
>NC_068986.1:87952998-87954475 GCF_001194135.2 Octopus bimaculoides | reverse complement strand
TATATATATATACATATGTATTATATGTGTGTGTATGTGTGTGTGAGTGTGTATATGTATGTATGTATATATATATATATATATATATATATATATATTTATGCAAATATGTACATACATATATGCATATATATGACATTGTCGATGTATTCATGGGTAAATGTCATGTAAGTGTAAATGTTCGTATATGCATGAGTTTCGTACAGAACTATTTATAATATTTACATTCGTGTTAAGATCCTGTATAGGGAGCACCTTCCGGCCGTGTACTACACATAGCATATTCATTTGTTATGCAGTTATAAATTTGTACATTCTATGCACATTCACACACACGTCTGAGTGTGTGTTTCTGTGTGTGTATGTGTGTGCGTATAACAGTATTAGATACATGTATCTGCATGTAAATACATGTAAATAAATATGTTTGACCTTTGTTAGAAAAGTACAAATTTTAACTATAGGTGCCAATGTGTGTGCGTGTGTAAATTGCCTTCAGCTTCTAGTATATATATGCATGTAGATAAGTAGATATTGTTTGTATATACGCAATGTTAAACAAACCGTCGATTTTCCGTCTGCGCTTTTAGAATTGAACGTTTATATACAGCAATATATGCATCATATCTATATACACCAATCCAGCCACGAAAAAAAAAAAACCTCTCGTATCTACATTAATCGTAATAAAATATATAAATAACATGACAAAATTAACACCAAATTTATCACTTTAAACATTTCACCACAACAATATGTAGCAAGGAAATCTCAATAACAACAAATTTCAAACAAATTTTACATCTCAGTCTCTAAATCACATTTAACATATCCATAGATTGTTGTTATACGTAGGGATGATTTAATTAAAATTTAAATGGAAATTTCTATTGAATTCGATGTAAAACTTGAATTTCAATGTATGACGTTGTTTGATATCAGATGGGCAACGTAATAATTCATGTACACAGGCGATATTTTTGTTTAAATTTTTCCTTTGTTATAACCCGCTTTCTTGTTACTATTACTGTATTTTTACTTTATTCTTGTTCTTAGTATTACAGTTCTTGTCAGCTAAGTTGTTGTTGTAGCTGGTATTTTTCTGGTTGTTTTGGCTGATGTATTATTCACCATACTGCATTTCCTATTCATTATGTTTGTTATTGTTGATGATGTTTGTGTCGTTATTTTTAGTGAATACTTCTGTCTTTGAATTTATTGTTGTTTCTACAGCGTTGTTTTAATTCTTACACTTAGTACTATTCTTTTTTGCTAATATTGTTGTTATAGCTGTTACTGTTGTTCCTCTTGTAATATTTGTTCCTATTCTGGTACCTGTTGCCTTTTGTTACTTCTCCCATGTTTTTGATATAGTCGTTCTTTGCATAATTGATTGAATATATGCGTCTGTACGCAACTTTGTGACTGTGTGCATATATGTGTCTACATATGCAGATATGTATATATATATATATAT
>NC_068986.1:87943733-87952595 GCF_001194135.2 Octopus bimaculoides | reverse complement strand
ATATATATATATATATATATATATACAAATACATATATGTATGTATGTATGTATGTATGTATGTATGTATGTATGTATGTATGTATAAGCAGTGGTATGTATACACAGAGAAGATACACAAAAATTGAATATAAATTTCCATTTTTGCGTAGCTTTTCTGTGTTTTTCTTCTTGTATTTTTCTTTCCTACAGCATTATTGGAAATCTATTACAATTACATGTAGGCATGAAAACTTCTTAACAATTTTTTTGAAAAATTTCACTGTTGAAACTGAAAATGATTTGAAAATGAAGTTGTTTTATCACTACTTTATTTTATTTACTCAGTGAATAGATTAGTACTGATGAATTTATCGGAGCCTTCCAGGCGAGTGTGCTAATGAAAACGTGAATACAACGTATCCAGAGGGTTGTAATTGCAGCAAAGTTTGGTAGGTGATACATATTGCGAGATTTAAGATTTAGACACGACAGAGATGACAAGAAGAATTTAGGTATGCGATTAGTTCTTGATCTGACTGGAGTCAGATAGCGGTAATTCTCAGATATAGCGGTAATTCTCAGATAAGCAACATCATGATACCAGAAGAGGGAAAAGGGAAACACAATTCGTTGCTATGCTAGATACTATAACGTGTTCACCTGTGCTGCCGTCGTCGTTATTGCGTTGATTTTGTTGTTGATGCTCCTTAGATCAATGTCGATCCTGTTGAACAGATCTAAAAATCAAATGGCCTATTTCGAATAGACCGATGATGACTTGACTAATATCAATTATTTTTCAATCATGGTTTATCTAGTATCAGATTATTTAAAATAATTTTAGATTTCCTTGCAATACATACCTATATCTATACATACATTTGGGTAGACAGACAGATAGACAAACAGACAGACAGACATACAAATAGACAGACAGACAAATAGATAGATAGATAGATAGATAGATAGATAGATAGATAGATAGATAGATAGATTAAACTTATAAAAGTTACAAACGATGGTTGGTAATCGATAGGCTCTTGCAAGTTCCAATTCTCTCTATCAATTATTACCTTAAAGCATTTCTTCTTTCCAAAAAGAAATATGAGTTCCATGTATTTTTAGCGACATCATACTTGTTTGAGCATATTTCGAAAAATATGCCGCATTTTTTAATTCTATGTAAGGAAGTCGCTTTTTTCATTCAATGCAAACAATCCAAATTGACATAAACATTCTGCAGAAAACTGATTCCAGGCACGATGTTTATGATATTACTGAAGGTTATTTTTGTAAAAAGAAATGCCGAATGCGTCAATATGTAGTTCCGCATGCTTAATTTTAAACTTGCGATCGCTAGATGTTAGAATATATAGAATCCAATTCTTTTTAGACGATCCAAACCAATGCCCGTTATCATGATAAAAAATGGCCATCAAACACAGTCTTCACAACTTGGTTCAATGAAGTAAAATAAAGTGTCATTTCTCTTCCAAATTTGCCAAATGACACAATATAAATAATTTATTTTTTTATGAGGATTTTCGTATTTACTCATTTACTCTTTTACTTGTTTCGGTCATTTGACTGCGGCCATGCTGGAGCACCGCTTTTAGTCGAGCAAATCGACCCCAGGACTTATTCTTTGTAAGCCTTGTACTTATTCTATCGGTCTCTTTTGCCGAACCGCTAAGTTACGGGGACGTAAACACACCAGCATCCGTTGTCAAATGACGCTAGGGGAATAAACAGACACACAAACATTTATACACACATACATACATATATACGACGGGTTTCTTTGTATTTCCGTCTATCAAATCCTCTCACAAGGTTGGTCCGAGGCTCTAGTAGAAGACACTTGCCCAAGGTGCCACGCAGTGGGACTGAACCCGGAACCATGAGGTTCGTAAGCAAGCTACTTACCACACAGCCACTCCTACGCCTATTACGAGTAAAAAATTTCAAGGTTACTATCTTCAGCCCTCTTTTTCTGAAATGCAATCAATTTATCTGCAGAAGATTAGATATTATTGCTTCATATTTCACAGTGCACTCTACTGGTAACCAATGGTGTAATATATAAACAAAGTAATATTCAGTAACAGCCTCTGCATGTCAGTAAAAATTTAAATGCAAATGATATTAGATGGTATAATCATAAATTGCAGACATAAAGGCATGTTTGTGCGGTGAAGAAGCTTGCTTTACTATCACGTAGATTCAGGTTCAGGCAAACTGTGAAATATTTTGGGAAATTGTCTCTTACTATGACACCGGGTAGTCTAATACCTTAAAAATTTGGCAGACGGAAATTATATAGAAGACCGCCGTGTAAATACGCGTGTGTAATATACCGCCACAGTATGTTACTTTCCAAGTCTAACTCGCTCTAGGTACCGTTTATTGGTATAATCTTGACTTGTAAGTATTGGCAACGTTGTAGAATTGACGATTGATTCGTTGACATGCAGTTCCAGTTTAGTTTGCTTTCGTTTGTTGAAAGAAAATCCAATGAAACTTCTTACCAAATGAAGGATATTATTCTTTGACAGAAATAAAAGGTTCCTATGTCGGTATAAGGCTGTCTCTGATTCACTTAACAGAATGAAAGCCTGTGAAAAAATCCTTCTCATAGCTCCCTGGAATCTGAAAATACAAAAAACAATATCAGAAGATTTATCTAGATTTCTCCGAAATTTAAATGTGTAAATTTATTTTTAATTGACATGCAAAGAATTAGTTGTAAGTGAGAGGTGTCAACTATCTCAATCAATAACCTAACAATCACACTTAATTTTCTTCTTTAGATTTGATTTCTATTTATTATTTACCTATACCTGTTAATAATTCAACTGCTTTTACAGAGTCAAAGTACTCGGTTTTAGATGAGCTACGTCAATTAACGAAAACGGAGTTTCTTTGTTAAAACACTAGATCTGTTTACTACAATTATATACATGTATGCGTTTGTGTGCTTGTATATTTGTGCGTCTATTACACACTGCTGAGAGTCTACTGGATCAATTGAAACTTAATTAGGTGCACATAGAATTTTTAGCCAAATGTTTACAAATTAAAATAAATGTTTATATTTGCCTGTTTGAATAAAAAGGCGGACTGATTAAATAGAGAGGAAACTATTTAGGATCCGCCTCAATATCCTTCTTTTCACAGGCAGATAGAAGTATTAGTATATTCCAAAAGTTAAATCTTAGATATTACAATAAATACATACATACATACATATTTTATATATTTACCTATTATTAATAAAAATAAGTACAGTTAAATATATTCGTTTCGATCTTGTATCACTAAATATAATTTGGGAACTAATATGATGGCATTTTTTTTCTTCAAACAAGAATGGGTGGATACAAATGAGAAATGGCAAACTAATTTTATCTGTTAAGGAATATTCCTTTAGAATGAACATGATAGACGTAAAGATTGATGTAACTTAGTCAGTAGGAAAAAGGACAATATATGGAAAAGGCGACAAATGAATTAAAAAAAAAATAGAATAAAGTTACATTCTCGAGTCATACCAACTCCTAATGGACAGTTTCTCAGTTACATAGCATATATATTTCCCACTTGGAAGGGACGCCGGTCCGTTGCGGTGTTAGTAATTTTTGCCAGCTGAGTAGACTGGAGCAACGTGAAATGAAGTGTCTTGCTCAAGAACACACTGTGTCACCCAGTCCAAGAATCGAAACCACAATATTACGATCATGAGTCCAACACCGTAACCACTAATCCACGCTCCTCCACGACAAATGGATTAGCAATCTCTAGAGTGAATACAGAAAGCTAGTATAAAACGAAAGTAATCGCATGTTCGTCTGTGTTGGTAAAATATTGCATTGGGGGGTTTTAGACAAGAATGTGGATTCAAAGTATCAGAATAGTGGATTGAATCATAAATAACCGCTGTGATGGTGAATGATGATTAAAGATCGTATGGGAATTTTCTATAAAAGTGGACTTTTACTTCGGAAGCAAGGGGACTAGATATGACCGTATAATACAAACAGGAAAACCATTATAGGATCGTAGACTTATAGTTTGATACTGAACAAATTGAGAAAGTTGAGAAAGATCGGTACCTATACAGAAAGATGAAGAAATTGTGTAACACAAAAGCGACAATTTTTCCTGCGGTTTTTGGTGAACTTGATAAAAATAGCTTCCGAGGACATTAAAGGATACTGAAATTCAGACATGAATTGGAGACGTGCAGAAATGTGTCATTCTGCATTCTACCTGAATCCTAAGAAACATTTCTTCAGATATGAAATATTTTTGTCGCCAAGCCTCAACATAACACTACTGCTGACCGAAGTATCCTGTATCATCATCATCATCATCATCATTTTATTATTTTTATTATTATTATTATTTTTATTATTATTATTATTATTATTATTATTATTAGTAGTAGTAGTAGTAGTAGTAGTAGTAGTAGTAGTAGTAGTAGTAGTAGTAGTAGTATCATTATTATTATTGTTATTATTATTATTATTATTATCATTATTGCTATTATTATTGTTATTATTATTATTATTATTATTATTATTATTATTATTATTATTATTATTATTATTATTATTATTATTATTATTATCATCATCATCATCAATTAATATATAAAGGATTGAGATATCTCCTCCAGAAGATATTCGACACACGGGATGTCGAAATATCGTTCACTTGGATTAGTTTCACTTGGAAAGAGGGTGGCGAAAGAAATGCTACCTTTCAGTGAATTTGCGAAAGATGAGTGACTGGTAAAAGTGGCTAGAGTGAATAGAGTTATTCTAAATATGCGCCTGTAGATTAGAGAGCGGGGGAGACAACCCATACTTTTTGTAGTCAGGATAATCCTTGATCTGTGGGGTTCCTTGACTGACGCTAGTTGGAGTTGTTCATATATCAGGACAGCATTGTTCGTATTATCACATAGTGTTTATACCATGTATACCTTTATCCCATTTCCCTATCTATTCCATTTCTTTCTCCCCATATTTTAAATAAATCTCCACAACAATTGTCTTCTGTCCTTAAAAAAACCTTAGAAATTCTTCTTCTTCTTCTTCTTCTTCTTCTTCTTCTTCTTCTTCTTCTTCTTCTTCTTCTTCTTCTTATTATTATTATTATTATTATTATTATTATTATTATTATTATTATTATTATTATTATTATTATTATTACTATCATTATTATTATTGTTGTTGTTGTTGTTATTATTTTTACTTTTAATTTGTATCTTTGTTACAGTCACTTGCCGAGATACACCCAGCGTCCTGAGGCGAGTGAAGGATAAGCGATGTTACAATATGATTGAAAGCTTGGGAAGGGGAGGTGGTGAAATATTTTCATGTAACGCAACATAGACATTTAAATGGGTAGGGTTTTTCTAAGGATGTGGGCAGTACTTGTCAGCACAATCTTTTGGATTTCTCTGAGACATTGTTCTCCTGGGATCTTATTTAGATATTTCTGACGTCCCTTTTATTTTTCATCATACCTTGGGCACCTACAACAACAGGATCAGTTCTTCTTTTAAGATGCCACATCTTTTGTATTTCAATTTCCAGGTCCTTATATTTACTTAGTTTGTCAAATTCCTGCACAGATATGTTTATCAGTGCAAATACTTAAATCTATATGTGTACAAGTATTTTCTTCCCTGTCTTTAATAATTATGTCTGGTCGATTAACCTAAATCATTCTGTCAATTTTGACTGGAAAATCCCAGAGGATAGTAACATTTTTACCTTGACGACTGGCTCAGAATGATGTAAGTAGGAGTGCTGAGTTTATAGTGTTTACATATTTTCCAGTGTCAATACTGTCCTACCCTATCATGCCGATTTTTCTATTCGATTAGTGTCAGCACAGGACATCCCAAGAAGAGAGGGTCTATTGTTTCATCAAATGTGTCGCAGAATCTACATTTAGGGTCAGAACCGTTTTGAAGAACGTTAGCCTGATAGTTTCTTCTGAGCAAGCTATGGTTTGTGCTGCCAATTTGAAACCAACAGTCTCTGCATTCAGTCCTGAACTCAACCACTGTTGGATTGTTGCTTGATCTACATCAGCATTTCGACTTCGAATGGTGAAGATCCAGAGAAGTGAGGTGTGATCATTTTCAAGCACTGGAGGTGGTTTGTGTTCCCACCAGTTTTTCTCATAGGAGTAGGTCCAGGTTTTTGCAAATTACCCAGTGAATGTATTGTGGTGCTCTGTCATGCCTGTTGAGATACTCTGTAGGCGCATGAAGACTGCACATGGAGACAACATGATCAATGGTTTCATTTTGTTGTTTACATACATATGTTGGCATGTTAGATCCTTGTAGGTAGGCATTGATATTGGGCTGCTATGATAAACCCATTGACGAGTAAGTGCATTGTCAACCTCGGCGCTATTAGCTCTCGTTGGACATTTGCCATTGAGAGGTTTTTCTCGCCATTTATCAGTAAGAATATCTAAAGCTGCAGTTTCAGCACGGGTTTTATTATTATTATTATTATTATTACCATTTTGTCCACAAATTCTGCACTTATCACTCTCTGGTATGTTGTCTGTTCTGTATTTGATATAATTAGTTCTTAATGCTTGCTCTTGGGCAGCACAGATTAGAGCCTCCGTTTCCGGTTTTAAATCCCTTTTAGTTATCAATAGGTATCTTTTTTTCTGTCTGTCTTATTTTCAACATTCCTACGAAATTATCCATGCATTCTTTTCTTTATCCATCTATTTTCAGTTTCATTCATTCTCAAGTGCTTGTACAGTGCTTTATCTTTGCAATCTTCCATCCTACACAAGCCTGATCTTCTAAATTCCAATAATAGCGGTTCTGTGCCATTTTGTACATACCATGTTATGTTGTTTTCTTCTACTCGAATGCTGCGTTGGCATCCAATCTGTCCTCTTGCCCTTTTTCTTAGTACATAGCCTGTCTGTGTCATTTTTGTGTGGGGTTTCCCATAACTAATCACCAACATCCTTGTCTTTCTTTCTAAGCTGTTTAGTTCGTCTACTGACTATGCGATTACCCCTGTTTCATATCTAAGGAGTGAAACCCGCCAGGTGTTGGTAGCTTCAATCTTATTTCATCAGTTTAATTTCGACTTCACGATCAGTCTCAGTCTGTGCAAGTACTCCAACTTAAAATTTTCTGTCATTTCTTTCTTCATCAATTTATCCATTTCCGATATCCCCAAGTGTTTATAGCCTGTCTCTTCTATCTGCTTCATAACCTCCCCCGATGGTATAGCTAGCCCGTCTATACATTTGATTTTTGCCTCACTTCAAGAATAACACACCACAATTTTTCATTCCGAATTCTGTCGTAGATTGCCGTTTATCCATCTGTCATGTCACCATTAGTTTTATTGTCTTCTTCCAAACCATCTTTGTGTCTCTCACCGAGCAAGATATCACTGTTCTTTTCCTGTGGCTTTTTAGCGATTTCACCTCTGTTTTCTGCTATGAGATTACTTTTATCAGTAGGAACTGTATTTTCATCGTTTCCTCTGCTGCTATTTTCCAATACTCGTCTTTTGATAGTTTCGAGCTCTACTTCTGTGAACCAACGTTTTTGTTTTCTTATTGCTCTAGTTTGATAACATAATCTCTGTTCCCTGAATTGAAACAATCCTTTTTTCTCCATTGATCATAGATGCGTTGTCGGTGTCCCCTTAAATGAACACTAGTTTCGTCTACAGGGTTGCTCAAGTAGTAACACTCCATGACCACAGCATTGACTTGTTTGTTCTATTTACGCCGTTTGTGCTGATCCCTTGCTGGATAACGACAGGCTGGAGTCGGACCAGTATCTCTGAGCCTGCCGAATGCAACACTGTTACCATCAAAGACTTCAGTTTCATTACCACCGTAATTCATAATATTTTGTTTTTTCATTGTCACTCATATGAGGTAGCGATTATCAGGTTGCGCAATTACCAGTGGTTCTATTGTGATACCTATTATTATCATTATTATTATTATTATTATTATTATTATTATTATTATTATTATTATTATTATTATTATTATTATCATTATTATTATCATTATTATTATTATCATTATCATTATCATTATCATTATTATTATTATCATTATTATCATTATTATCATCATCAACATTATTATTATTATTATTATTATTATTATTATTATTATTATTATTATTATTATTATAAGTAGTAGTAGTAGTAGTAGTAGTAGTAGTAGTAGTAGTAGTAGTAGTAGTAGTAGTAATAGTAGTAGTAGTAGTGGTCGTGGTGGTGGTAGTCGCAGCAGCAGTGGCATCATCATTAACATCGCCATTAAAAATGATTAACCTCACCATCACAACTACCACTGCTCATCATAGTATGATTTACTATCACCACTACAGCCACATTTCTAAAGACACCCAAACCAAAACAAATGCGGCACAACATATCCATATCTACTAATACTGCCACCAACACCACAACCAATGAACAAAGTTTAGATTTTTCAAAACACCCCACCGCACCACCGGCACTATCACTGCAGAAAAACAGTTAAATATACCAACACTTCCTCCGCCATTCCATATGATTAAATATACCACCACACCCACCTTCACCACTTCACATAAGATGGCGTGCTAAAACGTTCCTGGCTTGAAGGGTTTCGTGAAAGGCCTGGCTGGAAGCCCAAACTTCCGAGTTCTTTTACGGGGCTTAGAAAAACCGAAGGACTGCTGCAATAAGTGTGAGGGGGTATATGTTGAGTAAAATCATAATTAACTGATCCGGTTGTATTTTCTTCTACGCAAAGCCAGGAACTTTTCAGCACCCCCTCGTACATGAATCAACCATCACTACCACCATA
>NC_068986.1:87942281-87942882 GCF_001194135.2 Octopus bimaculoides | reverse complement strand
TATATATATATATATATATATATTTCTTTAAACTTTCAACCTATCGATTAAGTAGTAATTGTGTGCCCCTAGAAATGAATTCTTAGTATAAAGGGATACAAGATACAACAACAATCACAATAACAACAGCAACTGCAACAATAATAACAACAACAATAACAACAAGTACAGCAGCAACTTCAGCAGCAAACAGCGATATAGATGACAAGAAAAACGGGGCGTATATAATTGTTTGCGCTATTCTTTATTGTTTTGTTTGTTTTTATCCAAGCATGTATGTGTATGTACATAAGCAGATTTATGCATGTGTGTATGTGTGTGCATGCATTTCTATATACATTTGTTTGTATGAATGCATATATGATTGCCTGCATATAGGCTTATGTGCATGCATTATTGTGAGTAAAGAAATATATAAGTATGCATGTCGGCAGGTAGAGAAGCATTAACGCTTGTAATTAGATATATAACACGGTGCATGAGTGTATGTATATGTATGTATATCTTTATAGGTGTATATGTATGTAATGTATGTACGTGTGTATGGACGTATGTATATATATATATATATATATATATATATATATATATATATATATAT
>NC_068986.1:87935432-87937740 GCF_001194135.2 Octopus bimaculoides | reverse complement strand
ACCAGGTCACCGAGTAGTATATGAACAGCCAATTATTCTAGCCATTTCAGTTTAGTGTTATTTTGTGACTGGTTTAAATAGCGTTTGCTATGAAGAAGTCTGGTGGTCGTCTGCAGAGTTGCCGATGAACTATAGGACGAGTCAAAGAAATCGCCGTAAATTTCCTTTTTCCGAATGCATGCTAATCAAAATCTTATGAATAGATTTGTTTGACGGAAATTCAAAGAAAGCGCGTCACATTTACACACATACGTACTTACGAACGTATCTATGCGTGCGTGCGTGTGTGTGTGTGTGTGTGTGTGTGTCCCTGCGTGCGTTGTTGTTTGTGTTTCTTTCCCATCACTGCTTTATAACCAGTATCGGTATTTTTACGGCTCCGTGAGTTATTGTTTCGATAAAAGATACCAAGAGAAAATGTTCCAGGCTTACATATAAGTACTAGAGACGAATCCTTCGACTTAACCATTGATGGCATTTCCCAGGCATGACTGTAGTGCAGTGACTGGAACAAATAAACAACAATAGTTTACTTTCTTCATGGAAAGTTTAAGACTTTTGTCTACTTACATTAAATTCAACTTTGTTTCTTTCATAAATGCTATTTACCCCTGAAAATATTGTCTACACAGAATTTATTTAGATTGTGCAAAACTACAGAAGTGTGTTTTTACACAAATCTGAGAGAAAAATATTCTGCTGCGACTCTTTATGCAGTGAAAGGTCTTATCCTGTTTGAATACATTCGAACGTGTTAATGTGCATTTTACTTCATCCGGTTTTGCATCAGCATCTGGTTTTTGGTTACATTAAGTACTCGGTCGAAGCCTGTGGCTTGAGGATAAATTCCTTCCTTCATCAAAACAATTTTTGGAGAACGGAAGAAAATTTATTTAAATTTCAAGGTCATGGGCGTTCCCTTCCTCTCCTAATGGAATGGTAAAAATCAAAATATCTTCATATACATTTATGCTTACATATTGTTAATAGTTTTGTTTACAAAATTGTATACCTTTCAGCGTAACTCTGAGTTTCATGTTTTATTTTGCTTCAACTTATGTAGTATGGAAACCAGTCTGACGTTACTTCCATCACAAACAAATGCAGACACATTTAAATGTGTATATGCATCAAGCTGTGGTTGATTGCTGAAAATATAAAGAAAAGCAAACACGATATTTAGAAAATTCATCGATCATTCGTTTTCCAATTTTACTAGAATTTTCCTAAGCCTTATAAAGAAGCATTTCTCCTTTGATCTCAGATAACACAAATTTGATAAAAAAAATAATGAGGGCTAAAAACACATCCCCTTCCCTGTAAGTTTACGCTTTTATTCTAAGCATCTAGGTGTTGTGTGATTCTATTATTACTAAAGGAATTCATATTATCAGCCCTTTGGCTGTTTTTCAAATTACGCTGGCTAATATAGTATTGGCTGAGTTTATGTATACTACAACTAGCAACAAGCTACTGTTTTCTGTGACATTTAGAAATTAGTAACCAACCGCTGATGAGAGCGTTAATAAAAGTCGAAACGAGTCAAACGGAACTTCTTTTTTATTTTTACTTTTAATAGAAATAGAAAACACGTGGTTTAATCAAAGCGTCGACATTTTACTGCAAGGCAAATAATGTGCCTTTGTGAAGAACTCTCATATTTGCACATTATATGTCTCTTTATCCTATTCTTGGCTCATGCAACAATATATATATATATATATATATATATATATATATAGAGAGAGAGAGAGAGAGAGAGTGAGAGAGAGAGAGAGAGAGAGAGATACAAATATATACATACGTACATACATAAATATTTGCATATATGTCCATACATATGCATATTCTTTACATACACATATATACACATACATATGTTTCAATGTGTCAATGTTTGTGTGTGTGTGTCTCTGTGTGTGTGAGAGTATAAACATTTATAATTTGAGGTGCGAATATTTGAATTTAGAAGAGATTCCCAAATGTCTCTTGTTCTTGATATAAATGAAGATCGATGGTGCTGCTCAACTTCTAAGATATATAAGCTACCAATATTTTGGCACTCAATAGGCCATGGCGCCAATATTTTGTGGTCAATACAGACTGCGTATTGTTCAGGAGATGAAGTTTGAGACGGAAATTACGTTTCGTAAGTGAATAAAGAATAGAGGAAGTAAAAGATACAACGAAAAAATATATACAATGCACCACACACGCACATATATATATACATATATATATATAAGGTATATATATATGTATATACACATATGCATGAGGATATATATATATACATATATATATATAT
>NC_068986.1:87934377-87934991 GCF_001194135.2 Octopus bimaculoides | reverse complement strand
ATATATATATATATGCATGTATGTATATGCATATATATTATAGATATATATTATGTATATATATATGCATATATATATGTATGCATATGTGTGTGAGGAAATTTACACGAACGAAGATGCATGTAGAAAAATTTTGAGCGAAGAAAAGTTGTGGCAAACAGAACAAAATGCAATTAAGAGAATGAATAGAATTATGTGTTAGACAGTATCAGAAAGAGAAGTATGTTATTTTTTTTCTATGGGAATGTGTATATATGTGTGTATACAAATATATAAGCAATACATATGTGTTTCGGAACGGCTAGCATGTACATTTATGTGTGTGACTCTGTGTATTTCTTAGAAAATATACTGATCTCGTACATGAAAAGATTTTGCAGATTCCTCCTTTGTGCGACGTGTATAAATGCGCGTGCATATATGCGTGTTATATACGTGTTGGCTTATGACCATGATGAGACATCTATCTATCTATCTATCTATCTATCTATCTATCTATCTATCTATCTATCTATATATCTATCTATCTATTTATCTGTCTGTCTGTCTATCTGTCTATCTGTCTATCTATCTCTCTGTTTCTCACTCTCTCTCTCTCTCTCTCTCTCTCTCTC
>NC_068986.1:87934068-87934367 GCF_001194135.2 Octopus bimaculoides | reverse complement strand
ATATATATATATATATATATATATATATGTACATACACAAACACACACACGCATGTATAATTATATATATATAATATATGTATATATCTTTTTCTATCTCTCTTTCTACATTTATACATATATATATATACATGGGTCACACACACACACACACACACACACACACACGCACACACACACAATATACATACATACATACATACATGCATACATGCATACTTGGCTGAAACACATAAATAAATAAATAAATAAATAAATAAATAAATAAATAAATAAATAAATAAATAAATAAATAAATA
>NC_068986.1:87931429-87933528 GCF_001194135.2 Octopus bimaculoides | reverse complement strand
TATATATCTTTTACCTGTGGCCATGCTGGGGTACCGCCTTTATTCTATCGACCCCACTTGCCTAACTGTTACAGGGTCGGTCATAAACACAGCAACACTGGTTGTCAAGCAGTGGAATGGAGGACAAACGCAGATACACATACATATATATGTATATATGTGTGTATATTAGTGGTTCGGGCACCTTCGGCAAGTGGCTTCTACTATAGCCTCGGGCCGACCAAAGCATTGTGAGTGGATTTGGTAGACGGAAACTGAAAGAAACCTGTTGTATATATGTTCGTGTGTATCTGTGTTTGTCGTTCCCACATCGCTTGACAACATGGATGTTGGTGTGTTTACATCCCCGTAACTTAGAGGTTCGCAAAAGAGACCGATAGAATAGGTGCTCCAGCATGGCAGCAGTCAAATGACTGAAACAAATAAAAGAATACAAAGAAAATAATAATACTTACATACAGCCATAAAACAAAACATACAAATCTGCACGTATACATACATACATACATGCGTACATACATACATGCATACATACATACATACATACATACATACATGCATACATACATACATGCATACATACATATGACTGTATCGACAAGACCATCAAATGTGCTTTATACCCTAGGACACATTGCACCTTCTCAGATTCTCATAGTTATCGAATGATTCCGCACATCTGGTTTGGTAGGAAAGCCAACATTCCTCTTGAATAAAACGCCTGTTCATCGTAGGGTAACTCATTTACAACTGAGTAAACTGTATCAACGTGAAACGTAAAACTTAGTCAAGAATACAACGCGTAAATGAAATGGTTCGACATCTTTCTAACGGCTTTATTTATCCCGAGTTACACCTCAGGTAATGAAATGACTTTAGAGAGAAATAACTGAACATTCTTGCAGGAATTCATTTTCAAATAACATTGCAGCTCTTTCTCTCCCTATTATCTCTCTCTCTCTCTCTCTCTCACACACACACACACAGGCGCGCACACATCCTATCTTTCCATCTCTTCATTTTATGTTCATCTATCACTACATTCATTGCAATCACCCGCGTGTAATCTCGATATCAACGTTTGTGTCTCTGGGCTAGGTGGTGCGTCATGTTCTTGAGCGAAGCAATTCATCTTATGTTCTTGTATGAGTACTTCGAAACCTGAGGTGTGGCACACTGTGTAACCCTACAGGCAACGTCAATTTTACGGAGGGAGTACAGCTTATGGACAGCAAAACATTTGTTAATTAGAAACGAATTATTTGTGCAGGCAGTTTAGCAAGAATTTGTGCAATCCTCACCTGTCGTTTACGACAGGATAGTCCACCATGTCTATAAACACACATATGCTTATGTTTGTGTAAATGCGGGCGGGTGTGGGTAGTATTTACCTGTCTTCTCAACTAGGGTTACGATCACGAAGTCAAACGTTGTCAAATTGGTGGTCACTGTAGTTGATAGGCCGAATTCTTTGAAGTTCTTTATGAGATACTTCCTGAAATTGTCCATAGCATAGTTATTCATATGGCTTGAGATTGTTGGACCACTGTCTTTATACAGGGACGAACTAAGGAGGGTGCGCTTCCTAAGATGATAACAAATAAGTAACACGATGGGTTCAGCGATTTCGGACCCAACGTAACTCCCATAAATACGTCAAATAATGGGACACCTCGCGTCTTCACACAGTAGGAATAACCATGAACAGAGATTGAATTTTTAGCATTTGTGCTAATTTTGTCGCTGATATTAGTGAATTGCCTGCCAAAATATAAAACTTTCAGGAGTGATTGCGATATTGAAGTCTAGAAATCAACAACATTGAACTGGATCAACCTGCAGTCTATTTCATTCTGTCGCTACCATATTAATAACACCATGAGACCTGCGTTGGCTAATATTAGCACAACACCGGGAAACCTTGTTCAAGTAATTACATTCGGTTTCTACACGCCTAACGAAATACGTTCGTTTGATGAGCCTACGAAATTTCAAGTTGCATGGTGCCAAGTCAAATTTCATTAAGCAACACACACACACACACACACACATATATATATATATATATATATGGATATATATATATATATATATATATA
>NC_068986.1:87929173-87930773 GCF_001194135.2 Octopus bimaculoides | reverse complement strand
AGAGAGAGAGAGAGAGAGAGAGAGAGAGAGAGAGAGAGAGAGAGAGAGAGAGAGAGAGAGAGAGAGAGAGAGAGAGAGAGAGAGAGAAGGAGAGGGTAAAGAGAGGTAAAGAAGAAGGAGAGGCTGATAACTGAAGAACTAGTAAGAGCGGATAAAACAAGGAAGCAAACAGAAATGATGTAGGTATAAGATGATAAGCGGGATAAAATTGAGGTTTATGAAATGGAGATAAAAATATTGAGAAATTTTTAATAAAGGAGGTGGATTAGTTGAAAAATAATACTGAGAAATAGAATACAAAGAATGGAAGATTTAAGAGAATAGGATCAGTAAGTATCCAGAAGGATTGAATGTATAAGAATAAGGGACAAAGTCAGAGAGTGAATAAAAAGTGAGGGGCGATTTGAATAAAATGGAGAAAGAGGAGGCAAAAGGAGAAAATTTGTGGAGAGACACAAATAAAGCATAAATAAAAGGATATTTAAGTTTGGCAGAATGGAGTTTAAGGAAGATGGGAGGAGTGTAAGAGAGACAAAGAAAGAGAGAAAGGAGCAGAGAGAGAGAGGAGTAGAGAGAGAGGAGCAGAGAGAGAGATAGGCAGAGGGAGAGAGTGTACATGACAGAGATTTAAAAGAAGCTATGAGAGATGGATCGAGGGATAGAATGAGAGAGGGAAAGAGAGAGAAGGTAACAATATAGGTATGTAGTTTGGTGTTGGACGATAATTAATAAACGAAAGGAAGGGGTAGAGTTGAAGTAAAACAAGACAAAGAGAATGAAATTAAATGAAGAGGATGAGGAAATAGAAAGGAAGAGCGGGTTATAATTAGAATTTTGCTAATTAGTATTTGTGTGTTTGTTGTTGGAAGTAACACATCAAGAAGAGTAAATCAAAGATCGAAAGAGGGAGAGAAAAAGTAGAAAGGGAGAGAGAGGAGGAAAGACATAAATAAGATTAGAGAAGGTGAGAGGGAGATAGAGATAGAGATAGAGAGAGAGGGAGAAATATAGAAAAAAAAAGACACGACTAAGGGATAGAGAGAGAGAGACGGAGACGCAGAGATGGGCATGTGGAAGAAAATTAAAGTGGGAGTGTGTGGTCTGTTTAATGAGAAAGAACATATCAATGGCAGTTGAAGCCCGACTTAGCTATAAATAACCAGCAGATATGATTTACAGCCAATAAGTGACTAAAGAGTATTATTTAAGAAGGTGATTTAGTAGGGTCTTCACCGACATAACTACCCATCATGCTGCTCCCACACATATATCGGAAGAAGGAAGCTAATCAGTTTAAAATGAAACTGAAAGTGAAACGAGATTGACAGCTTCGCTGATTAAATTCAAAGAAGCAATCAAAATATTTGAATATAGTGTGACGTCACAACAGCTACTTATACGTTCTATATGCACAGATGCTTAAAATACCACGATAAGTATGTGTTTATACATGAGTAGATATATGAGTTGTCACACACACACACACATACACATATGCACAAACACACACTCACACACACAAACACACACGTACATACGCACACTTGCATCTATGTATTCAACCATACATACGTGTATATATATAAATATATATATATAT
>NC_068986.1:87927536-87928890 GCF_001194135.2 Octopus bimaculoides | reverse complement strand
ATATAGATGTGTTTGTGTGTGCGCGCGCACGTACAAATATATACACATACACACACACACACACACATATATGTATATATATATATATATATATATATATATATATATATATATACACATACATATATATATATGTAAGTATGTATGTATGTATATTGCATTTACGCAAACACTAGCACATATACACATACGTTTATACATAGTTACATATATATAAAACATAATTAGACATATACAATTTCTGGAAATATAAAAATATATACCAGTATGTATATATAATTAGTCACACATATATTTATATATTTATAAATACACTACTTGTACATAGATATGTGTGTGTATGTATGCGTCTGCGTACGTGTGTCTGTGCCTGAGTGTATGTGTGTGTATGTGTGTGTGTGTTTGTGTGTGAAGTTATGTCGATGCTTTGTTTATTGAAAGGATTTCCAATCGGATCTTAAGCCTGAATGTAACTGGTGGGTGTCAGGCCACAGACAGGAGCGAAACTGCTGGGAGAGGAGAACGACAGCAAAAACAAAAGTGATGTGTTTAACACTTTGTGATATGACGTAAACGGGGCAAGTAAGGTTAGAAGCAAAGATGCAATAATAGAGTGAACGGATGGAGTGATAGGGTGAAAGGAAAAAGAAAGGGTAGCAAAATAGGTGGAGGAAAATGTAATATGTTGCAATGAGAGAGAGAGAGAGAGAGAGAGATTAAAAGAGAAAAATGTAAAAGAAAGACAGGGGTGGAGGCGGGATTAAAGCTAAATTAATACAAGATGGTGTATTAGAGGGTATGTCTATTTATACATACCTATATATTCATGTGTATTTATATGTACGTATACATACATACATACATACATATATATACATGTGTTTGTGTGTGCATATGTGTGTGTGTATTCACACAACCACAGACACACATCTATCTATCTATCTATCTATCTATCTGTCTATCTATCTCTTTATCTATCTATCTATCTATCTATATCTATGTGTGTGTGTGTGTGCACATGTTTGTGTGTGTGTGTGTGCACGCACATGTTTTTGTTTGCGTGTTTGATCGCTTCAAAGGCCATTTCTATTGCGGTTTGGCATGGGGAAAATTTCTGACTTTAAGCAATAGTTGTTAAAACATCAACAATAATTTTAGAGCGCTTTATGAGAACCAATAAAGAATTATGAAGCCTGGTTATTTATCATAAGCACAGGTTACCAAGAAAAACAACAATGAAAGGACTTCGCTGATTTTCTATAAGCTTTCTTTTAGAGAGTCAGTGGAAGTTATCTTACAATTTGCGACACCGCCAGGTTAATTCAGAATATATTGTAGGCATGTAAAAGTATAG
>NC_068986.1:87923344-87926809 GCF_001194135.2 Octopus bimaculoides | reverse complement strand
TATATATATATATATATATATATATATATGCATACATATATAAAAGTATGTATATATCTAATACAAATAATAATTGTATAGAAAGATTATGCAGAATTGATTGACGAAGGTTGTGATCTCTGATAATCTTCAGAATACTGAATTAATACTTAACTATATGGAGAAACAAGTAATTATATATTTTCACTGTTTAGTAAATGTGGGAATGGCAGCGCTCATAACTTTATTATTTCTGGGTGTCCGAGACAGGAGTTAGAAGGGACTTCGAAACAGAGTGTTAGCTCGAATATTTAACAGAGTAATCTCTACAGAGTGCAACTAGCAACCAAATAGTAATGTCAATCTGAGTGACGGATTGAGTCTGCCCAGCACCCAGGATATATAAATGTATATAGAAACATATAGTTATGTATAACCATTCTTCTCTTTATGCATTAGATATAATTGTAATTGAAATCATACACAAAGCTCCAAATATCCAGATATCCGTGAATTTGTGTCATACTCATATGTTATTCCATATGAAAAAAACCAAAGTATATATATTCCAAAGTTTGGGCCCAAGTTGTTGAATCTTTGCACCAAACTTTAGTAAGCTATTTGATTCTTGTTAAATACAAATTACAATACATAAAAACTCGTTGGTCTTATCATTCCAAGATTCTATATGGAGCGTTATTCCTTCTGGGTAGAGATCCAGGATATACAGTAATACCATACACTGATAAATATTACTTTAAGGTAGATGGCGATAGATTAGTGTAGCATGTGTAGGTGTAGTTCCGAATGTGTTCGGGAAAGCGCGCAGTAAAACGGCAGCGTGTTACCCAATATATCTTGCACTGCAAATTTTTCAGCTGATGCAATACAGAGATTGAAAAATGTACAACAGAAGATTTGGTTAAATGGTATTTTGATGTCCCCCGCCTGTGATAGTTGAATCAATGTCACTATAGGGGCAGATTTTTCATTGTCAGCGATCATATTTAAACGCACCTGGGTGCGTAAGTCAGGAAGTTATGGAGCTTCTAAGAAGTTACCGAGGTTCCTATCTTTCATGAAGGTGAAGAGACGAAGAATGGTTTGATCATTTATGTATTTGAGAGTAGGTGTTAGACATTGCGGATGAGCCTGCGTCTCACTGAGGGGATGCACAGACGGAAAATAAGGGGAATTGGAATTGGTTATGTGTAAAGAGGGTAGGAGTGCAGAAGCACGGATGATTGAGAAAGAAATAACGCATTCTCTCACATTGAGATTCAAAATTCGAATCAATGAGTCAGAAACGCATGGTAGATTTAACATGCTTGGGCGAGGTAGGAGAGCGAGTCAGTACGATTTTAGAGAACAGATGTAAAAACAAAAAGTGGATACAGTTGATAATTATGGAGATGCGAAGAAAATTAAGTCTGATACTATTGGTTTCATGTGAATATGGAAACGACAAATGAGTTCTACTGAAAGAAAATATTCATCAACTTATACGATCTTAACCATTTTTTACCAGTTCGTCATTAACATTAACACCATTGATATGTATACAATATATACATAGATGCATAGATACACGCATACGTTCATACATATTTACAATGTATACATGTATGCACACACACACACACACACACACACACACACACACACACACACACACACACACACACACAAATAGGGATGTGCGTGTGTATGTATAAAGAGCTGGACAGAGAGGCAGATGGTATTGAGGAACATGTCCAACTCGTGTATATACAAACAGCAGAAAAACGAATACATGTTTAGAGCGTATATTTTATTTTGAATTTGATTATTCATTCACTTGCTTCTCCAGCTTACTGTCTTTTCCATGGTGTATGTGCACGTGTTGTGGCGTGTGTCCATGCTTGCTTCTTACTGTGTCTCTGTTTGCGTGAATGTCTCTGTTTATATATCTTTTACATACCACCTCTTGTCCATCCCAGAAAACACTGCGACAACAAATAGTTTGACCCCACCCTAACATCAAAGGAATTACCAGAAGCAGCCAATTGTCCTTTCACCAATTATCCTGCTAATTGGACCGTCTGTGGCACAAATAAATGGGGAAAACAAGTAAATAAATATAACAATATTAATCGAATTACTAATTTCACTGAAAAGCTGCAGGGTCAATGCTTCATTCCAGCATTTATATTCATCTTTATCGTTAAAAGTTTCTGTTACTTCCACCAACTCCTCACACCTTCTGCCCGTCTAACTGTCTGCTTGTCTGTCTGTCTGTTTGTCTGTCTGTCTGTTTGTCTGTCTGTCTGTTTGTCTGTCTGTCTCTCCCTTTCTCTCTCTCTCTCTCTCTCTCTCTCTCTCTCTCTCTCTCTCTCTATCTATCTATATATATATTTCTCTGTCTGTCTATCTATCTATCTATTTATCTATCTATCTATCTATCTATAGATATATATCTATAGATATATATCTATGTATATATATATGTATATATACATATATACTCTTTTACTCTTTTACTTGTTTCAGTCTTTTGACTGCGGCCATGCTGGAGCACCGCCTTTAGTCGAGCAAATCGACCCCAGGACCTATTCTTTGGATGCCTAGTACTTATTCTATCGGTCTGTTTTGCCGAACCGCTAAGTTACGGGGACGTAAACACACCAGCATCGGTTGTCAAGCGATGTTGGTCGGACAAACACAGACACACAAACATATACACACATATACATATATATATATATATATATATATATATATATATATATACATATATACGACAGGCTTCTTTCAGTTTCCGTCTACCAAATCCACTCACAAGGCTTTGGTCGGCCCGAGGCTATAGTAGAAGACACTTACCCAAGGTGACACGCAGTGGGAATGAACCCGGAACCATGTGGTTGGTAAGCAAGCTACTTACCACACAGCCACTCCTGCGCCTATATATATCAAATGTATTTATATATGTGTGTATGTATATAAGCATATAGTATATATGTGTATGGAGATATACAATATACTTGTGTATATATATAAATGAAAATACGATATCCATGTATATATATATATATATATGTATACATATATGTGTCCGTGTGATTGTGCGTGTATGTGCATGTGTGTGTGAGTGTGTGTGTGTGTGTGTACCACTCGTTATCTGTAATATTTCTATAACTACTCATCCCTCTTCATATGTTGCACTCCCTATATTCCTTACGACTTTCCCCTCACCCACGCTAACTTTCTTTCTTTATTTCTTTCTTTCTTTTTTTCTTTCTCTCTTTCTTTCTTTCTTTCTTTCTTTCTTTCTTTCTTTCTTTCTTTCTTTATTTCTTTCTTCCCCCTCTCTCCCCTATTTATCTCACTCTCTCTCACAATACAATTTTCTTCTCTCTCTAACCATGCCAGCGATACTATGCTTTTTTTTTCAACTTCATTTAATTGCTTTCCAAATAATTAGTTTTATATTGCCGTTTTTTTCCAAGC
>NC_068986.1:87922839-87923334 GCF_001194135.2 Octopus bimaculoides | reverse complement strand
TCTCTCTCTCTCTCTCTCTCTCTCTCTCTCTCTCTCTCTCTCTTTCCTATACTCTCTGGTACTTTTCTCTTTTCCTCAATTACCCACTATGTGTCTCTCACCCTTCTCTCCGTCCTTTCGTTCCTCTTTTTCCTTTCATCTTTGTACACACGCATACACTAGCACTCACGCACACAGCCACCCACCCATACATACACACACACACACGCTTACACATACACGGCGGCAGCGAGCTGGCAGAAACGTTAGCACGCCGGGCGAAATGCTTAGCGGTATTTCGTCTGCCGCTACGTTCTGAGTTCAAATTCCGCCGAGGTCGACTTTGCCTTTCATCCTTTCGGGGTCGATTAAATAAGTACCAGTCACGCACTGGGGTCGATATAACCGACTTAATCCGTTAGTCTGTCTTTGTTTGTCCACTCTGTGTGTAGCCCCTTGTGGGTAGTAAAGAAATAACACTTACACATACACCCACGAGTGTATATATACATATAT
>NC_068986.1:87919177-87921561 GCF_001194135.2 Octopus bimaculoides | reverse complement strand
AATAATATTAGGGAATAAGAGTTTATTCCATCCTTACAGGCAAAAATCGGTATAATATTACACCGGGTTTCCTTATATATAATATATATGTATATAACTAATTTAGAGACGAACCACCACCTTACAACTCAGTCAACTCAAAACCCGTCGAAATCCATGCTGTGAGGCATATACCATCTTAATATATCTAAGATTTTAATCTAAAATTTAAATTAAATAATATATTACATAAATAAATCATATAAATCATATAAATAAATCATAGAAATATAATCTAAAAGAATTTAAAAGTCAAATCTATAAATTAGACAGTAAAAATGAATACGATAATATACAGTATGGACGTATAAATGTATAAAAGTTAGTGCTAGTATATAGAGTACGCGCGTTTCATGGCTGAAATAGGACTATATAAAATCATAAGCAAATTCTATCAGAGTTCATTAGAACGGGGAAATGATTTTACTCCCAGAATCAGTCACTCTTCAGGTCAAATCCCTAAGAAAATACCTAAAATCATTCAAGAAATAAACATAAACATGAGAAATAAAAAAAAAACACAGATAGAAATACACACAGATAGAAATATATGTATAGGACGGGCTTTTTTCAGTTTCCGTCTACGAAATCCAGTCACAAGGCTTTAGTCAGCCTCAGGCTATAATAGAAGACCCTTGCCCAATCTGCAGCGCAGTGGGGCTGAAGCCGGAACCAAGTGGTTGGGAAGCAAGCTTAACAATGTTTTATATACAATCCCTAACAATACTTAATTACAAAAATATAATAGTTTTTAAACATCAATTAGCTATGAGGGTCCACGCGAGTAAAATAGAAATCAAAGGGGTCCATAAGTGAAAAAAGACAGTTGAAAACCGCTGATTTAATGGGATTGTTGTGGTTTATGTCGATGTCCGCCCTAGTTGCTTTAGTGTTAAATGCACTCTAAGCGATAAAACGGCTGGGTCGTATGAGCGTTGAACACGATACGTCACTATATGTGTTCCCATTCTCGGTGCGCTGAGTTAAAATCCCATCGAATTCATTTCTGCTTATTATCTGTTCGGTTTCGATAAAATTATACCAGTCTAGGGCATTGGAAAACGAAGCTATTAGAAAGCCATTGTTTTGACCCGAACCGTTTTGTGTTCAAACAGAGACTACTTATGTAGTAGACTTAATCCATCACCCGGTTCGACATCACCACCTGGTACATCGGACTACTTTAGCTGAGTCCACTCTGCAGACCGGGCCCAAGCAGTCGAGGTGGATCTTCAGTCGTAACATACTGCCCTTCATTTCAAAATTGTTGAAGGAACAATAAATTGCCATAGGCGTTATGTTATTTCCTGAGTAAAATTTAAAATACACGCCTTTTTTTATTTTGTCTCTTTCGCCACTTCTTCAAACGGTAGTATATTAGTGTATGTATATATATATATATATATATAGGTACGTATGTATATATGTATGTTTGCATGCATGCATGCATGCATGTATGTATGTATATATGTATGTATGTATGTATGTATGTATGTACGTGTGTGTCTTTGTCCCTGCCACCGCTTGACAACCTGTGTTAAATGTCCCTGCCACCGCTTGACAACTTGTGTTAATTTGTTTACGTCCTCCTGACTTAGCGGTTAGGCAAAAGAAACCTATAGAATACCAGACTGGAAAGAAAATGCAGTACAGGAGACGATTCGTTCGACAAAACCCTTCAAGACGATGCACCAGCATGGCCACAGTCCAATGATTGAAACAAGTAAGAAATGAACGATATAATCATATTGGTAGTAGGGTTCTGGTTTATGAGGAATGCCTACGAGAGAAAATGTATGAGAGAACAATATCAGAATATTTGGAAATCGTTAACTTTGACATTAAAACCTGAAGAAGCTAAGAAATTGTTGCGTAAGCGAATTTTGCAAAGAAATATCTTTAATAGAAATCGATATTTGTAGCACTGGGCTCTGTTATGGTATGAACGAAAAAAACAAGATGAAGTTTGAACAGATATCTATATCGTCAATATCGTCACGCCTCCTTCCTTTAAACGGGAAGGAAGAGCTGTATTTATCGTACTTGTGGCTATGGCCAAAGAATGCATCTGGTGGACGCGTCTGAAAGGATTAGAGACAAATACTTTCCTCTCTGGTCAATCTCTCATCAACTTTTTCAAGTATCACTTGAAAAGGAAGGTGAGAGTAGAGAGGCAAGTGTTGTCTAGCAAATGTTTCGCA
This sequence comes from Octopus bimaculoides, assembly GCF_001194135.2. NCBI lineage: Eukaryota > Metazoa > Mollusca > Cephalopoda > Octopoda > Octopodidae > Octopus > Octopus bimaculoides. Next base: position 87,919,321 of record NC_068986.1, on the reverse strand, counting down.
AAAAGATGGATACATGTAGCAAGAATGGCACGTATAAATGACGAAGCCAGCTTGACCATGATTCTATAAAACGTTTTAAAATTTTGTAAACAGAGAGTTACTCACGTTTCTTGCTTAAATAAAAGAAATTTTATTTAACAAAGT
>NC_068986.1:87909789-87912289 GCF_001194135.2 Octopus bimaculoides | reverse complement strand
TCCAGAAATTTTTTTTTTAATGTTTTACTTATTTCAGTCTTTTGACTGTGGCCATGCTGAGGCACCACTTTAAACGGTTTTTAATCAAACAAATCGACACTAAGACTTATTTGGAAGCTTAGTACTTATTCTGTCAATTTTTTGCCGAACCTCTAAGTAACGGAGATGTAAGCACACCAGCACCAGTTGTCAAGCGGCGGTGGGGGACAAGCATACTCACAAATACACACACACACACACACACACACACACACACACACACACACACACACATATATATATATATATATATATATATATATACGATGGGCTTCTTTCAGTTTCTACCTACCAAATCTACTGAAAGGTTTGGTCGGGTTAGAAGACACTTGTCCGAGGTGACACGCAGTGGGACTAAACTCGGAACCATGTGGTTGAGAAGCAAGCTTCTTAACACACTGCCACACCTACATGACATGCATGTATATTATTTATTGATGCGTATGTTCATCAGATGTATTTGCATGAGTCAGTTGTATGTGTGGTGCGGCATCACATATAACTGTCATAACTTTATTCACGTCGAGGATTTTTTAAAGGAACATATTATCAAGCCAGTAAGTTGAAAAAGATAAAATAGCAGAATTTGAACTCGGAATGGAAAAGACCACAAAGTAAAACCATAGGTATCTAATCTGACATTGAAACAGTTCTGATACTCCACTGCATAAGTACACCTTTATGCCTGTGTTGAATGTGTCTGCCTGTACGCTTGTGTGTATGTATGTATGTACGTATGTATGTATGTATGCATGCATGTATGTATGTATGTATGCATGTATGTATGTATGTATGTATGTATGTATGTATGTATGTATGCATGTATGTGTGTGTATGTATGTATGTATATATGTACGTGTGAGTTTGTGTGTGTGTGTGTGTGTGTGTGTGTGTGTGTGTGTGTGTGTGTGTGTGTGTGTGTGTGTGTGTGTGTGTGTGTACAGGCTCGTATGTGTTTTTGTATGTCTGCATGTGTGTCCACGGAAAGGCAGAAATGTGCGTCCGGTTATCTGTGGACGTTCCGTAAAACAAAGAGTTAAATATGAACAGATATAAGCTAAGCAAAAAGCAAAATGCAAAATGAAATCATAAAGACATAAAGAAAGAAAGAAGATTAGAAAAAATGTGAAACGTAAAAGAAAATGGCAAGAGACGAGAAATAATGTTACAAACGAAAGTAACCCAAAAGATAAAAAACATTTGTTTGTCTATTTTATTTCTCTCATTATTTATATTATTTATTTATTCCGCATTGTTATTTATTTTTATTTTCCAATATAAGCATTGCAAGACTAAATCAGAAGTATACAGGGATTTATTGGACAATTCTGTTTTCTTCGTCTTGAAAATAATAGAATAGAAAACAATATACACACACATACGTACATACACTCACACACACACACACAAACACACAAAACACACACACACATACACACACACACACACACACACACACACACACACACACGCGCGCACATGCATTTCCATGTATATGTTTATATATATTATATATGAGATGACAAACAGAAGGAAACAATAGGACGTTAAAAAAATTTACGAAACGAAATAAATGAAGAGAAAAGTATACCATATTATATAAAAAGAACCGAAACGAAAAGTTTAGAATAAAAGAATATATATCAAACAGCCATATAAAATATGCGAATCGGATTAACATTTAGGTTTACACACATGTAAATCTCTATTTATTTATATGTATCTGTCTATCTACCAATCTATCTCCTTATCACCCTTCTCTCTCTCTCTCTCTCTCTCTCTCTCTCTCTCTCTCTCTCTCTCTCTCTCTCTCTCTTTCTCTCTCTCTCTATCTATATATATATATACGTGTTTGTGTACACACCCACACACACTCACACACACACACACACACACACACACACACACACATACAAGAATTTAGAGAGGAATGGTGAGAAAGTGAGAGCGAGAAAATAAAAATGACAAATAGAAAGTTAGTAGAAACACCGAATACGAAAAGGAGAAAAGAATTAGGCGAAGGAAAATAAATGGAGGACATGAAAAGAATGAATGAAGGTTGATAAAAAAAAGTATACGAAACGAAATATCGACGTGGAAAGCGTAACATAATTGTAAAAGACCAGATAAATATACAGAGTAACTACAGAATAATAAAACATGTAAATATTTTTAACCTTCACAAAGGTTTTATAACTAAAGTATTAAACTCAAAATGGTGTAACACTATCTCGCTATGATCACGCTCATGTATTTGTATGTATATAAATGTATACATATTTATATGTTGAATTAACATATCTGTATGCATGGAGACAAGCACACAGACACACACAAATGTCCATATATGTATTTTTATCTATCTATCTATCTATCTATCCATTTATCCATCTCTCTCTCTCTCTCTCTCTCTCTCTCTCTCTCTATATATATATATATATATATATATATATATATATAT
>NC_068986.1:87908939-87909578 GCF_001194135.2 Octopus bimaculoides | reverse complement strand
ATGCATATAGATATTTGAATATTTATACTTATATCGTTATATGTGTATATCATTATATATATATATATATATATATATATATATATATATTTATATCTTTTTTGCTCAGTTAAGGCAGCGAGCAGGCAGAATCATTAGTATGCCAGGCATAATGCTTAGGCGCATTTCGTCTGCTTTATGTTCTGTGCTCAAATTCCGCCGAGGTTGAAGTTGCCTTTCATCCTTTCGTGGTCGATAAAATATGTACGTCAAAATTTGAAAGAAATGTTTTGTTAGGTAGAGTGATATTAATGACATGGTGTTAGAACTCAATATACATATGCTTCAGAATAGTGTTAGTTAAATACAGAACTTAAAATATAATTATGTAATTAGTAACTGAAGATTGTGCAATGAACACATCATCAGATCAGTGGTGTATATATGTATACACGCGCGCGCGCACATACATATATATAGGCGCAGAAATGGCTGTGTGGTAAGTAGCTTGCTTACCAACCAAATGGTTCCGGGTTCAGTCCCACTGCGTGGCACCTTGGGCAAGTGTCTTCTATTATAGCCTCGGGCTGACCAAAGCCTTGTGAGTGGATTTGGTAGACGGAAACTGAAAAAGAAGCCCGTCGTATATATATGTATATA
>NC_068986.1:87905828-87908929 GCF_001194135.2 Octopus bimaculoides | reverse complement strand
TATATATATATATATATGTGTGTGTGTGTGCGTGTGTATGTGTTTGTGTGTCTGTTTTTGTCCCCCACCATTGCTTGACAACCGATACTGGCGTGTTTACGTCCCCGTAACTTTGCGGTTCGGCAAAAAGAGACCGATAGAATAAGTACTAGGCTTACAAATAATAAGTCCTGGGGTCGATTTTCTCGACTAAAAGCGGTGCTCCAGCTTGGCCGCAGTCAAATGACTGAAACAAGTAAAAGAGTAAAAGAGAATATATATTCGTATCTTGTCGTTGTCGTGAGTTCTCTTGATTTTCTGAAATGTTGTCTTACGAAATTCAATTAGTTATATTTCGTCGTCTTCTCATACGTACTCTCACATGAATGTAAACTGCGATACGTGGAAACATTTTTTGACACTCCTTGTAAATGATCTTTAGGAATTCTTCTCCGGTGATGCTTAGCTTACGTATTATCTCCGCTTTTCTTTTAATATCAATATGTCGTTTTTGTTGCCTGTTGTCTTTTCGGTGCAGCTCAACGTGTTTGCATCCTAGATGGTAGAGATCCCTCCATGTTTCTCTATTCCCTGCGACAGCCTCTGTCTCTTCTTATTTGCCTCAAAGTGCGAATTTCTGCTTCATGGCGTTTTTGAATCAAAGTTGTTTACTGCCATTATGACATTTTCCTGTTGTCAATTCAGAATAAATGATGGTTTTCAATAGTCGTTCATTGTTCATAGTCAGCCCATTGCTCTACGTCTCAATCTTTATCATTTCTACGAGGACACAGATGCGATCCGTAGTTCTCAGGGGAACTAAGCAAAATTTTCCTCGACGAAACTGTTTCAAGTGTTTGACGTGACGTCGGTAAGCGTCAACATCACGCAAATATAAAGGAGCCAAGAATCTGTGGTCGGTACACTGGCAGTATGGTGGTAGTTTTGAGTCCGTCTCTCTGATAAAGCTTTTCTTCTGCTGCATTACCTATTCATATCCTGTTGACCTCATTGCCGATGGTGGATTTTAAGATAAAATATAAAAGCATGAGAATATTCGATCGGGTTGTTATTGATGGTTATTTCGATGTTTTGGGGGTGGACATTGGAGGAAGTTGGTGCAGGTTGTGAATCTTGTAGCATTAACTGTTAGGCTGTCATTTTTATATACTGAGATCAATTTGTCACGTATTTGTTCTAAAATAAAGAACAAAGAATTATAGTGAGAAGAGGATTGAAGGCATGAAGAACGTCCCCTTGCTGCACGCTAAGTTTTGAATTCAAACGATGTTGATGATCCGTTTGATTTTACCAAACACTTTATGTTGTCATGAAGAGGACGGTTGATGGCAACTAATTTCAGTGGGATGTCGAATATCTGAAATATTTTCCACAGTGATTTACAGTATACGGTGACATCTTCCGTCAGATCGTAAAACAAAACTTGTAGCGATTGTTGTTCCTTGGTTTTTTTCTTGCAGTTGACGAATAGCAAAAATCATGTCCATTATGCCGCATCCAGAGTGAAATCCGTTCTGCGATTTAGAGAATATTGATTCGATTATTGCTTGGAAACTTTTGAATAATATTCTCGCTATTTTATTTTTCTAGCAACCGAAGGAAGCAAAATTTCTTTACCGTTGCAGCTATCAGTTGCATCTCATAACTTGAAACTTTTCATGCCATGGTAATTTTAGTGGTAGTGATGGTGGTGGTGATAGTGGTGGTGGTGATGGTGGGTGGTAGTGATGGCAGTGGTTGTGATGGTGTTATGATATTATCGGTTATACAATAATGATAGTAATCTTTGTGACAGTAGTAATGAGGTCAAGTTGTTGTTGTTTAGTCTCAGGTCAACCCTGATCGACTAAACCTTTGATTAAAAGTACTTCGGCCGTAACCATTCCAGAGTTTTACCCCTGTCCTTTGCTAAGTAACATGTTAGGGTGTGATTTGAAGTTAATTTGGCTACTATTTCTAGCATTCTAAGGATCAGTCAAAGGTCTTTTCATTGTTCTAGTTGCATGGTTGTGGTTGTTGTAGAGGAGGTTACTGGCAGTGGCGGACTGGGTCTAAAATTATTGGGTGCCAGGAGACTAAGGGGACTCACTCGCAGTATAAGGGGGCCCACCCGCAATTACAAGGGAGCCCACCCGCAACTACAAAGCTATCATTTATTTATTTATTTATTTTTGCTAAAAGTATTCTTTTCAACTGTCTACAAACACATCCAGGCTGAAATAATTAATGCATTCTTCCAGAAATGAATTCTAAAATTCCCAAGCTTGAGGGGCTGGGCCCCTTAGATACTAACATGGGCCCACATATATGGATTCTAATAGCGCAGGAGCCCACTTGCCATCGAGAAAGCTGGCAACCTGGCCAGTCGGTCACTGGTTGCTGGTGATGGTCATAGTTGTAGTGGTGGTAGTGGTGATGGTAGTGGTGGTGGTAATGAATTTAATGGTTGTAGTTGTAGTAGTGTTAATATCGGCAATGATCATAATGATTTTAATTAAGAGAGATGGAGAAAATAGATTTAATGGTGATGGTATCGGCGGCGGCAGTGATGGTGGGGGTGGCGGCGGCAGTGGTGGTTTTCGAGGCGTTGGAGTTGGAGGCCTTTGTTCCACTAAGTAGAGGTGGTCCTACTTTCATTTCAGACTGGTGGTAGCGGCAGAGGTGAAGACGGCGATGGTGGTAGTGGAGGCGGTGACGGTGGTGGGTTTTGTTGATAATGGTAGTGGCGATGGTAATAATGGGAGAATTGATGGTATATACGCGATGCTTATGGTAACTGCTGTCGTGAATGTTATGTTGGTAGAGACGTTCTTTAAAACAGTGATAGTAGTAGTGGTGGTAATGATAGTGACGTTATGATGGAGGCGGCGGCGGCAGTGGTGGTGGTGGTGGTGGTGGTGGTATGGGATGGTGAGGCATCGTGTTAATGAGAGTTGAGCATTTTGAAGAGGATCCCACCAACTTTGCCCTGAATCCCCTAAAGTTCTAGCAAATTGTGACAGTAGTGGTGGTGGTGGTGGTGGTGGTATGGGATGGTGAGGCATCGTGTTAATGAGAGTTGAGCATTTTGAAGAGGATCCCACCAACTTTGCCCTGAATCC
>NC_068986.1:87903866-87904988 GCF_001194135.2 Octopus bimaculoides | reverse complement strand
TATTGGTGATGGCAATAATGCGACCCTGATGAGATGGAGTATCCAGAAATTTGTAATATGTTGTAATTTGTTACAATATTTTACGAGACATCTTATGATGTGGTTTATTTTTCCGGGATACCCTATTGAAATGTGCATAGGTTTGGCTTATTGTGGTTGTTTCTGTTATTATAATTGTTGCTGCAATAAAGTATCTTCAATGCATTGATTTTGAGCTCTATCCTTTAAGAGACATGTATACATATATATATATACAAAAACTCAACTGTGAGTTTTTGGCTAAGACTGTTAACAGATACTATATATTTTGTAAAATTTGTTTTATAAAAGTATATATTTAATATATATATATATATACATGCACACACATACACACATATATATATATATATATTTGCATATATACACACAAACATGTACATGCCTACATATATGTGTATATATAAATGCATATATGGACACAGGACGTCAAAAAAACGTGAACAAAATGAGAAACGCGAACATAAAATACAAAAGCATGGGAAACGAACTTTTTTTCAAACAACGAAAGAAACAAATAGAGAAATGAGACAAGCAACATAAAGAGCATTCACTTCATCAGTTGTTCCCTGTTTTATCTACTCCGCGTTTCGAAGGTAGGGATAAAACGCAACTTCGTTAAAACATTCCTTCCCGCGAAGCAAATTAAATAACATTTAGGATTTTTTGGCAAGAAAAAGAGGACAGTAAGAACAAAACAGTGAAATCAAACGGTGAGGGCTGTTAAGCCATAACGATGTGAAGTAGTGAGTGCTGGAAAAAACGAACTTTGAGAAGAGACAGGCAAAAGCACGTCTTGTCTTTAGGAAGTATGTGGTAGAAAGAAAGATAGATAGCCGTTGGTCACGTGTGAGCAACGAGAGCGTCAAGGAAGAAGAGTGAGAGAGAGCCAGGGGGAAACAGCGAAAGGGAGAGGTGAAGAATTAGAGAAAGGGTGGGAGAGAAAAACAGAAAGGAAGAACAAGAGAGGGATATAGAATAGAGATATGTTGTAAAATGCGCATCGGAATTATTCAGATATAACTTACTTGGAAATGGATTCGTGGCGTTCGATCATATAATAATATAAATAAATATGTATAT
>NC_068986.1:87900327-87903678 GCF_001194135.2 Octopus bimaculoides | reverse complement strand
TATATATATATATATATATATATATATGCATATATTACACACATATATGTGCATGCCTACATATATATGTGTATACACATGCATATATGGGTAAAGAACGTCAAAAAAGTTATACTTTTATTCTTTTATTTGTTTCCGTCAGTTGACTGCGGCCATGCTGGAGCACTGCTTTTAGTCGAGAAAATTACTATGTGACTTCCTCTTTTAATAGTTAATATGTACGTATATACATTCAAACTTGACAAAAAAAAAAGGTGATCTCCCCCCATAAACAAAAACGGGTATTTATATATATGCAGCTGGCAGATTCGTTAGTAGACCGGGTGAAAATGCTTAGCGGCATTTCGTCTGCCGCTACGTACTGAGTTCAAATTTCCCCGAGGTCGACTTTACCTTTCATCCTTTCGGGGTCGATTAATAAGTACCAGTTACGCAGTGAGGTCCCCTACCCCAAATTTCAGGCTTTGTGCTTATAATAGAAAAGAATACGTAAACGACTTAAGCCCTCCCCGCAAATGTCAGGCCTTTTGCCTATAATAGAAAAGATTGTGTTCTGGCCTTTCATTCGTCATTATGTTCTTATTTCAAATTGTCCCGAACATATGTACATGCAGAGATACATACATACATACATACATACATACATACATACATACATACATACATTCATTCACACATACCCATAATATGCAACCGGAGGTGTATTAGTTTATAATACTTAATATAAATACATTGGAAAACAGCAAGATGTCAGCAGTATTCATCAGGAGAGATTATATATTATGGACTTACTCTAGTTAAAATGACTATTCAGTAGCAAACGAAAACCTTTCAACTGCAGCAGGTGAGAAAGCACAATACACATTTCTGCCTCATTACACTTTATCAGTAGCATATAATCGCTGCTAACAACATGCTAAGACAAAATCTTTCATTACCGCTATAGAAACAATAATACAACAATCACTGGCGTTCCAGTTAGCCGTCAGTTGCAAAGAAGTCCGTTATATGCAATTAGATATATAAAAAAAAATTCAGTTGTGGATCATACTCAATGTAAATAAATCGCGGAAAAGCAAATTTACTGCTGTATTACTGTTCTTATAGACGTACTGTATCTAAAAACACAAGCTATTTCGGTAGCAAATGAAATAGCTCATGTAATCTTTGCTAACTGCATGCCAAGATGAAGGTACAACTCACACATCCATCTTCCTTCGTAACAGATAAAAATTTCTTGAATTTTTGACTTATATATAGAAAAGTAATGTGTCTATATGATGTTACTTCAATTGGGTTTTTGTTCGCCTTTAGAAGAATAATTTTACCAGATTCCAGCTTGTGTGCAACATTGCGATGATTATTCTAAATAAGCTGTTCTCAGCCGGTGTCCACATGGAACTTGGAGGTTTATGTAAGATGTTAGTGTTAAAATTTATGTGCAATAAATTGCTTGTACTTCTAAACTACACAAGCACCAATTTTTGTTTTGTTTTTGTTTTCATATAATTCATAATATTTCATTAGAAAGATACAGTCGAATTTTTTTTATCTATAGTTCGAATGCGTATGGAAGTCCAATGGAATAAAATCGAACTCAAAAGGCAAAAAAGGGTTGAGAAACATTGCTCAAAATAGTGATTTTTCTGTTAGCTTTGCAGCTCATGTTGGATGCAAATGGCTGACGTGTTCCTGTTTTTCTTGTGCTTGTTTAGTTGGGTTATTCCTTTGTCTCGTTGTGTGCGTTTCGCACTTATATGAAGCAGAAATGCGTAATTTCAGCAGCCACATTTATTACTCTTTTACTCTTTTACTTGTTTTAGTCATTTGACTGCGGCCATGCTGGAGTACCGCCTATAGTCGAGCAAATCGACCCCAGGACTTATTCTTTGTAAGCCTAGTACTTATACTATCGATTTCTTTTGCCGAACCCCTAAGTTACGGGAACGTAAACATACCACCATCGGTTGTCAAGCGATATTGGGGGGGAGGGACAAACACAGACACACAAACATATACACACGCATACATATATACATATACATATATACGACAGGCTTCTTTCAGTTTCCGTCTACCAAATCCACTCACAAGGCTTTGGTCGGCCCGAGGCTATAGTAGAAGACACTTGCCCAAGATGCCACGCAGTGGGACTGAACCCGGGACCATGTGGTTGGTAAGCAAGCTACTTACCACACAGTCACTCCTACATCCTTTTTTTCTTCTTTTACTTTATTTTCTTCTTTTTACTTTAAAGTTCCATGTATTATTCTGGATTATTTGTAAATGTTGTTATTCATATCTTTCGGGTAGTTTTAAAACCTTTCAAGATCTCCCTTTTAAATTATTTAAGATCTGCTTTGAGTAGCTTCGCAACCACTGTCATTCTCTGATAGAGTTCGCAAATGCATTGAAAAATATTTTCGTGTATAAAGAAAACATCGTTTGAGACGTGTACTTGTGGTGAACCTTGTTTCCTTGTTTTGTATTTAATATATGTTCAGAATCATAATCAATCATCATGTTCACAGTGAAGAGTGAGCATCAAAACAATGACTTACAGATTCGAACATGAATAAACTTACCGCTGACATGTTTCGCCACAAGATCACAACGCCTTTCAGACAAATATGTATTCATGACACACATCATTAAATAGCCTAGGAGGAGTGGAAAAGCATCCATCTGAAAGAAGTAGTTGTCTTGAGACGAAAACCAAGTGATTAGCTTATTTACGTTCGAATCTACCAGAAGGCATTAAGAATGAATATGCAAATCATCGTATATTCAGTGTCAGTTTCTTCTGTAACTTTTTCGTTTATCTTTTGTTTGTTTCAATCATTATACAGCGGCCATGCTGCAGCACCGCCATCAAGAAGTTTTAGTGGAAAGAATCGGCCCCAGTACTTATATTTTTCTTTTAAGCCTGATACGTATTCTATCGGTCCATTTTGTCAAACCGCTATTGTCAAAGGGACGTGAACAAACCATCACCAGTGGTCAGGTGATGGTGGGAGGAAACACAGACACAATGATGTATACATACACACACGCGCACATACACACAAGAACTTGTTGGCACTCCGTCGCTTACGACGTCGAGGGTTCCAGTTGATCCGATCAACGGAACAGCCTACTCCTGAAATTAACGTGCAAATGGCTGAGCACTTCACAGACACGTGTACCCTTAACGTAGTTCTCGGGGAGATTCAGCGTGACACAGTGTGACAAGGCTGGCCCTTTGAAAATACTGGTACAACAGAAACAGGAAGTAAAAGTGAGAGAAAGTTGTGGTGGAAGAGTACAGCAGGGTTCGCCACCATCCCCTGCCGGAGCCTCGTGGAGCTCTAG
>NC_068986.1:87898871-87900317 GCF_001194135.2 Octopus bimaculoides | reverse complement strand
GTACAGCAGGGTTCGCCACCATCCCCTGCCGGAGCCTCGTGGAGCTCTAGGTGTTTTCGCGCAATAAACACTCACAACACCCGGTCTGGGAATCGAAACAGACACAAGAACAACACACGGACATAAACACACGTACAAACATTCACACTTATATGTATACATACGGCTGATTCTTTCTGTTTCCTTCCCGAGACTACAGCAGAAGACACTTAACCAAGGTATCACACAATGGGTAGGAACCAGAACCATGTGGTTGGGAGGCAAGCCTCTTACCACTCAGCTACGCCTGCACCAGTATTTTCAATTGATTTTTAGGTGTGAAGGTAGCATCTGAGGAAGAGTTAGTTGCAATTTCGTGCAAGTCAGCCCTGGGGAGAATTTTCTTCTCTTGTTCGTAAAAACGCTGTGAATAAAAAATATATGTCGACAAGAAGAGTTTGAGAAATGCAAAAAAGAAACTTTATCTTGATTTAATAACACACCACCTGGTATTAATTAATGACGTTTGCATTTAATGATTTATAACTCTTACTATAGCTGTGATGTATGATGAATGGGATAAAATTATTACAAAAAGTAACAACAAACTTATAGAAAAGAACAGATTTACAAGAGAGAAGAAAACTTGATATCCTTGTATTAAGATTTTTCTCCTGGAGAACGTTTTCACCGGATTACATTAAAATAGCATCATTCGAGAGATGAACCCCGCTCGCTGATTTGATATTCACTTATAAAATGGCCTTGAATGGAAATGACTTCAGAACGATTTTAGTAGCTATTTTCACAATTTCGAACAACGAAAGTCAAATGCATTTTTGCTCCGAATAGCATATCAGAAATGGTTGTATATGAAATAATATACCAGTATGCATTAAAACGAACTTTCTGCATAAACATAGAGAGCTTCCTTCTCATCGTGCCTTCCTCTAGAAATACCTAACAAATATCCCTCACGTTACTCCCAATCGTATTTAGAAAAGAATGGGCGCATTAGGTAGTGTAGTCTATCTAATGTGCATAGGTCTGAAAAAAAAAATGACTAGACGTCAGAGTTGATATATACATATGTAAATATAGTTGAAAAGAGGGCTAAGAGTCCATACAAATCAAAAGTTGTAGTTAAACTTTTTCAACGATATATATATTCTCTTTTACTCTTTTACTTGTTCCAGTCATTGGACTGCGGCCACGCTGCAGCACCGCCTTTAATCGAACAATTAGACCCCAGATTTATTCTTTGTAAGCGTAGTACTTATTCTATCGGTATCTTTTGCCGAACCGCTATCTTAGGGGGACGTAAATGCACCAAAATCGATTGTCAAAATGATGGTGGGGATACAAACACAGTCACACACACACATACACACACACACACACACACACACACACACACACACACACAAATATATATATATATATATATATATATATATATATATATAC
>NC_068986.1:87893547-87898160 GCF_001194135.2 Octopus bimaculoides | reverse complement strand
ATATATATATATATATATATATATATGCAAGAATGGGCAAGTATCTTGTACTATAGCCTGGGGTCCACCAAAACTTTGTGAGTCGAGTTGGTAGACGGAAACTGAAAGAAGCCCGAGGTATATATGTACACACACACACCACTTGTCAACCGATGGTGGTGTGTTTACGTCCCTGTAAATACGTTCGGCAAACGTGACCGACAGAATAAATACTAGGCTGAAGAAATAAGTGCTGGGATCGACTTGCTCCACTAAAAAAAAAATCCAAGACAGTGTTCCAGAATGGCCGCAGTCAAATGACTGAAACAAGAAAAAGAATAGAAGAATATGCACACATATATACATACACGTATATGTACACACACACACACATGTGTGTATATGCTTTATATTTATTTATATAAATACCAGTTGGCCCCGTGCCGTTAGAAATGACGGCTAATTGTTGTATTTTATATATAAATATGAATGGTAAATCAAATAAATGCACTTGTCAATATTCACATGCATTCACATACTTCCCTTGTACACGCACAAACATACACACATATACTCACATAGAGTTGAAGCGCTGTTGGATTTTTCTTTTTAGCGTTGAATGTTTACCATCCCACCAGTTTGACACCATCCCTTCCTCCCTTATTCACCTATCACCCTCTCCTTTCACATTCATATGTTGTGACGGTGAAATGCACAGGAGTATTATTATATTAGATGCATGTGAGTATGTGTGTTTCTGTGTGTGTATATCAGAAACTATTTCAATTGGTAACCAATTTCTTAATTCTATAATCGACGCCATATCAAAATACTGCCATATCAAAATACTTCATTAGTCCGTAATCATTATGCCGCGGCACAGTGCTGTGCCACGAGGCGATGCTAGGTGTATCGCAGTGTAACCTGAATATAATTATCTTCCCAAGTCGCGGGAGTGGACGTGTAATAAATAGCTTGTTTACGAACCACATGGTTCCGTGTTATGTCCCAATGTGTGGCACCTTGAGAAAATGTCTTCTATTATAGCAACGGCCCGACCAAACCCTTGTGAGTGGATCTGGTAGAGGGAGTCTGAAAGAAGCCCGTCGTATATATATAAAATAAATAATATATATGTATATGTGTGTGTGTGTGTGTGTGTGTGCATGTGTGTGTGTGTGTGTGTGTATATGCATATATGGGTGCAGGACGTCACCAACTGTGTAAACATGAAATGCGTAAACAACGAGAGAGAAAAACAGTAAACAGGAGAAATAAACACAGAGAAACGAACATTCATAGTGCGTGTGTGTGTGTGTGTGTGTGTGTGTTTGTTTGTGTGTCTGTGTTTGTTCCCCCACCATCGCTTGACAACCTATGTTGGTGTATTTACGCCCCCTGTATCTTAGCGGTTCGGCCAAAGAGACTGATAGGCTAAGTTCTAGGCTTACAAAAATAATTCCTTGGGTAGATTTGTTCAACTAAAGGCGGTGCTCCAGCATGGCCACAATCAGATGAAAGAAACAAATAAAAGAATAGAAGAATAAAAGAATACTTAGTTATATTTTTAGTTCATGTGCACAGCCCAATTTTGAGAAGAACACGTGTACCGCAATTAAGAAAGGTTGCGAAGGACTGGTAGAGTCTACCCTGGGAAGGAGGCGCAATGGCCCAGTGGTTAGGGCAGCAGACTCGCGGTCATAGGATCGCAGCTTCGATTCCCAGATCGGGCGTTGTGAGTGCTTATTGAGCGAAAGCACCTTTAGCTCCACCAGTCCCCCGGCAGGGGATGGTGGCGAACCCTGCTGTATTCTTTCACCACAGCTTTCTCTCACTCTTACTTCCTGTTTCTGTTCTACTTGTAATTCAAAGGGCTAGACTTGTCACACTGTGCCACGCTGAACATCCCCGGGAACTAAGTTACGGGTACACGTGTCTGTGGAGTGCTCAGCCACTTGCACGGTAATTTCACGAGCAGGCTGTTCCGTTGATTGGATCATCCGGAACCCTCGTCGTCGTAAGCGACGGAGTGCCAACAAACCCTGGGAAAAACTGCTCTGTGTTGAATCGCTTGGCCTATCAGAAATAGTCAGCGATCGGTCTTTGTATCACTCCACCCCAATATCTTAAAAAAAAAGAAAGAGAGCGAAGATGCAATGGGGGTGGGGGAGAGAGTCACTGTTGGATTGTCTTTTGATCATAAGTCTGTCTGATCAGAACTAACTCCCGGATTAAACAAGTACTAGTGTTGTGAACGAACAAGGAGCCTCTAAACAGCTGTTCGATGAGATACGAATAGCAACGAAATTCGATTTGATTATACTTCTCACGTGGTGCTCCACGTAACTACTACTACTACTACTACTACTACTACTACTACTACTACTACTACTACTGCTGCTGCTGCTGCTGCTACTACTACTACTACTACTACTACTACTATAGCAGATGCGATTGAAAGACCACGTGTAAAGAGATTGACGCATGGGATAACATAGACCTTGATATTTAAAGAGGAACAAACTTAGTCTGGATGGTCACGGTTGTAACGCTTTTGACCAAGGGCCTGTTCGACCATGACATACACGGTTAGCCACCACTAAAACTACTACTACTACTACTACTAGTACTAGTACTACTACTAGTACTACTACTACTACTACTACTACTACTACTTTTACTACTGCTGCTGCTGCTATCGATGTAACTACTACTACTACTACTTCTACTACTACTACTACTACTACTACTACTACTACTACTACTATTACTACTACTACTACTGCTGCTGCTACTATAGCAGCTGTTGTTGGAACAGCGTGCGTAAATTAGTATGACTAAAAAGTTAGTATCAACTGTCTCCCTCCAGGCCCTGGTCTTTTCTCATTTCCGTTGTATAGGTGACAGTGGTCTTAGAGGTGGAGGTGCTGATCGCTGGCTGTTGTGGCTACTACGGTAGCATACTAGGAGGAGAGGAACTTGAGCTGGCGTTGGTGGTAATGGTCATTGTGCTTGAGATTGTTGTTGTTGTTGTTGTTGAGTTGATGGTGGTGGTGGTGGTGGTGGTGGTAGTGACTATTGTAGATAGTGATAATGCAATTAGTATAGTGCTTGTATAGTAGTGGTGGTGGTGGTGGTGGTGGTGATGACTGATACTTGCGGTGGTTGTGGGGTAGTGGTTCTGTTAGTAGCAATGGTGACACATGTAGTAGTAGTAGTAGTAGTAGTAGTAGTAGTAGTAGTAGTAGTAGTAGTAATAGTAGTAGTAGTAGTAGTAGTAGTTCTGGTGATGGTAGTGGTAATGTCTAAGCCCAAAATATTACCCAGTGTCACCATCTGCATGAAACATAAGCTGTCAAGTTGCTAAGGTCATTCTTAATGTAGCGATGTGAGAAAAAGGAAGTAGGCGCAGGAAATATATTGCTTAACAACTACATGGTTACGGGTTCAGTCCCACTGCGTGGTACGTTGGGCAAGCACCTTCTACTATATATATAGACTTGGGCCGACCAAAGCCTTGTGAGTGGTCATTAAGGCGTAGGAGTGGCTGTGTGGTAAGTAGCTCGCTTACCAGTCACATGGTTCTGGGTTCAGTCCCACTGCGTGGCACCTTGGGCGAGTGTCTTCTACTATAGTCTCCGGCCGTTCAAAGCCATGTAAACTGAAAGAAGCCCGTCGCATATATATATATATATATATATATATATATATATATATATATGTGTGTGTGTGTGTGTGTGTGTGTCTGTGTGTCTGTGCTTGTCCCCACCACCATCAATATTTAACCGATGCTGGTGTGTCTACGTCCCCGCAAGTAGCGGTTCGGTGAAAGGAACCGATAGAATAAGTGCTCGACTTACAAACAATAAGTCCTGGGATCAATGTGTTCGACTAAAGGCAGTGCTCCAGCATGGGCACAGTCAAGTTACTGAAACGAATAAAATAATATATATGTATGCATATATGTATGTGTGCGTGCATACATGTTTGTATCTGTGTTCCCCCCCCCCACATCACTTGACAACCGATGCTGGTGTGTTTATGTCCCCGTAACTTAGCGGTTCGGCTAAAGTTTACGATAGAATAAGTAATAGGGTTCAAAAAAAAAATGTCGTGGAGTCGATTTGCTCAACTAAATGCGGTGCTCCAGCATGACCGCAGTCATATAACTGAAACAACTAAAAGAATATTTCAATTGATGGTAGTGAATAAATAATAGTTAAAACTAATCTTTACTACTCTCGGCAGAAGCCCGAAATTTAGTGGGAGGGGCCCAGTCCATTAGATCGACACCAGCACCTAACTAGTACTTAATTTATCGA
Organism: Octopus bimaculoides; assembly: GCF_001194135.2. NCBI lineage: Eukaryota > Metazoa > Mollusca > Cephalopoda > Octopoda > Octopodidae > Octopus > Octopus bimaculoides. The sequence goes on along the minus strand of NC_068986.1, from coordinate 87,893,859 downwards.
CCCCGAAAGGAGGAAGGGACAAGTCGACTTCGGCGAAATTTGAACTCAGAACGTAACGGCAGACGAAATACCGCTAAGCATTTCTCCCAGTGTGCGAAGTTTCTTATTTCTTCTTTACTATCCACAAGGGACTACACACAGAGGGGACAAACAAGGACAGACAAACGGATTAAGTCGATTATAACGACCCCAGTGCGTAACTTATTTAATCAACCCAGAAAGAATGAAAAGCAAAGTCGACCACAGCGGAATTTGAATTCAGATCGTAGCAGCGGACGAAATACCGCTAAGCATTTCGTCCGGTGTGCTGAT
>NC_068986.1:87892377-87892951 GCF_001194135.2 Octopus bimaculoides | reverse complement strand
GTGGTAGTGGTGGTGGTGGTGGTGGTGGAGGTGGTGGTGGTGGTGGTGGTGATAATGACAGAAATTTAGTGACGTTGGCAGTGGCGTTGGTAGTGTCCTCAATAAGTGTATAAGTAATGCTAATAGTTATAGCAGTAGTACCGGTGCTGGTAGAGATGGTATTGGTGTTTGTAATGGCGGTAGTACTGATGCTAATAGCGGCTGCGGAAGGTTCTCGTAGTGGCTCCAGTAGATATAGGTGATGGTGGATATGACGGTAATGAAAGTAATTGTGATGAGGGTGGTGGTATCAGTGATAGTAGTGGTGAGTGGTGCAGTGGATGAGGTAGTGATGGTGGTAGTGGTAGTAAGGATTTTGATTGTAACGGGATGTCAGTATTGGTTAATGCAATGGTACAATAAGGCTGGACAATTGTGCGGGGTGGGGGAAGAAAGGGTGGATGGTTTTTGTACTGGTAATCATTTATTCGTGATGGGCGTGGTTGGCAATGTTAGTAGGGGAAGAGGTAGTAGTAGTAGTAGTAGTAGTGATGGTGTTGGTGGTGGTGGTGGTAGTAGTGATGGTGGTGGTGGT
>NC_068986.1:87888607-87892241 GCF_001194135.2 Octopus bimaculoides | reverse complement strand
AGGAGTGATGGTGGCGGCGGCAGTGGTGGTGGTGGTAGTACTAGTAGTAGTAGTAGTAGTAATGATGGTGGTGGTGATAGTAGTAGTATTGATGGTGGTGGTGGTAGTAGTAATGATGGTGGTGGTAGTAGTAGTAGTAGTAGTAGTAGTAGTAGTAGTAGTAGTTGTTGTTGTAGTTGTTGTTGTTTAGCCTAAGGTCACCCTGAATGTGGGAGGCCCGTGATTAGTGACATTCTAGCGATGAACTGTTTCCTTTCCGGGTATCTAGGATTGCATTGCTTAGTTAGTAAGGCTTTCTATTTTTAAAACAGAATATGATTTGAGGGAGGTTTCGTTGCTATATCAAGCGGGTAAAGCGACCACGCATTGGGTACCTCATGTTGACGATGATAATGTTGATGCTGGTGACGATAATGTTGATAGCACGATATGCTTCTCTGCGCTGAAACAGCACAATCATAATGTTCGTATGACTGTAATGGTTGTTATCTGTTTGGGAGTGGTAACGAAAATATTTGGTGGTATTGGTGCTAGCATTAGCGGTGGTTGTGCCGTGTGTGGGCGTTGATGGTGGTGTTGAAGGTGATGTCGGGGTTGGCGTCGGCGTTGATAGCCCTTCCTACTATTGTTAATTAACATTGAGATTCTATCGGTGTTCTTGTTGGATGTGCTATTAGTATCGGTTTTAATGTTTGGTATTGTTGCTGTTGTTGTCGTTTTTGGTGGTGGTTGTGGTGGTGGTGGTGGCAGTGATGGTAGTGGATGTGGCATTTGTGCTGGTAGCCCTTACTACTTTTAATTAACATTAGGACTATTGGTATTGTTGTTGTTGTTGTTGTTATTAGTATAGTTGGTTTTGCCTTTTAGTATTTGAAAGTGGTGATAGTCTTGGCGTTGCTGTTGTTGTTGATGGCGGTGGTGGTAGTGGTTGTGGCGTCTGCGCCGGCATCGGGGGACAGAGTGGGCAGCACGTTGATGGTGTTGGCTGTGGTGGTGGTCGTGGTGCTGGAAGTATGGTGACCGCTTAAACAGTTGGTCATTTCCGTTGGTGTCAATGTATAGGTCAATATAAAGGCTGAACTGTCAAATAATACATTACTAGTGACGACCTCAATGACTGACATGGACGACGGTCAGTTGGCGTGTGTGGTGGTTGAGACACTCCGCGCAGGTGCCAGTCTAGTACACTTAGACATGTCAGGTGACAAGTAGGGCAGGTGTCACTCAACAGTAAGTACAAACCAACAACTGCTTACTAATAAAACTTTATTCCCTCTTCTCTTCTTATACTCCGCCCCAAAGTAACAGTAACGAAAGTAACAGCAACAAAGTAACAGCAACATAAACAACGACGGCAATAATTATTTCTAATTGAAACAAAAGACCAATACATTTGACTGGAGTGGGTATCATTAGCTGATTAATATGTACTTCGATACCATCAGCTATCAACACAGACTTCGATAAACGTCGAACCAACACTACAGGGTAACTTTATTTTATCGATTCCACGAGGGTGAAAGATCTTCTTTGAGCAGAGAACGTAAAATAACGGATCAAATATTACACGGCATATTGTTCGACGCTCTAACGATTCTGCCGAATGATTACAGAGTCGTCTGATGAAACGGACATCACAAGGACTTGTTTAACCTATGCTCTAACAATCCTACCAGTTCGCCAATGACAGTAGAAATTGTTTCTGAGTTAAGCACATTGAACTTAGTATTTGATGGCTACTTTATATTATCAACCTCGTAACAATGAAAAGCAAAGTTGATCTCGGCAGGAATTGAACTCAGAACTAAAACGCAAAGAGCCGAAGAAAAATTATAATTTATTTGACGCGGAAGCGATTCCGCCCAATGATTTCTTCAATTGCCAGAGGAGAACTTGATGGGGCAAAAATTACAAGAAATTACAAATTGTGTGGTGAAGGAGGTGAGAGACGAGATAAAAATATGTATAATATACAAGATACGTGACTAGATGGTTGATGCAGTCCTCCTGTTAAAGGAGATATTCCAACTAGAACCAGTCAAAGAACTCCACAGATCTAAAATCATTTTGACCAATAATTCAACTTTAATCTATATTCCATAGATGAATGCTTAGTCTAGTTCAGTGGTTCTCAACCAGGGTCCAAATGACCCCTGAGCGTTCATATAAGATTTTTGGGGTTCCATACAACGAAACAGTAAATTGGGGATCCACAATAATATTTTAAGGGCTCCTGAAAACCTTTTGTTTTAGAAGTATGTATTGGTATGCATTGCAAGAAACAGTTCGGTTTCTTTCTCTAACGTTCTACATAGTTCAACCTACACGAATTAATGTATGAAAAACAAAATAGGAATTTTGAAAGAAGTTTCTATAAAACTAGTTTTTAAACATCGAATGTCCAAGGGGGTTCATCACAATAAATTAATAATCAGAGGTGTCCATAGATAAAAAATGGCTGAGAACCCCTGGTCTAGTTCCATTCACCCAAACCACTTTTGCAACAGCCACTAACTTTCGACAATTTCACTGCGAGAAGGGGTTTACATAGAGTTGAAGGAATAAAAAGGAGAGGAGAGGGAAAGGAGATGAAAGTATCCCATATATACATTTAGTAATACAAATAATATATGAGTATATGCATATATATGTACATGTATGTACATACCTTCATCAACATGTACATATAGATACATATCTGGGTAAATGACGTTGCAAAAAAACATGGACAAAATGATAAACAAGGTACAAAAAACACGCAGGCCACATAGAGAACATATCCTTCATCAGCTGCCACCATTATAACACTGGCCCGACAGAATGGTGTCCCGTCTAGAGAAACTTTTATATCCACAGTTTCATATTCCAGATAAAAACCCATATCCGGAGAAGCTCTGTCTCACAGACGCATTGTTACTGACTAATGACTGAAATGTTAAAAAGAGAAACTAAATATTAATGTAATACATGGTTCAGTTTTTAGGCATCGTAGTTCATATTTAGAGAAAATAAAAACGTCCATACTTTCATAAAGACATTAAAATTTATGAATCACCATACAGGAAAAAATATTCCTTGTCTTGTTCAGACACAGGCCCTGATACTGAAGAAATTAAACAAGAAATACTGTCTCGACTTGTTGTTCTATGGTAGACTATGCCATGATCTATATGTGAGATGCAAAGTACTTTTAAATATTTACTGCTAATCTCTGTGTGTAAATGATAAACACCAGAACGATTAACCTCATGTTTGAGTAATCACATATACGCTTCTGGCTTCATTTATTTCATATGGCTTGGTGTTGTGATAGGGAAGTTTTTCAATGAGGGTCTGAAAGAACGAGACACTCAAAGAACATTGACAGAGAAAGTGAGAGAGAGAGAAATAGCGAGAGAGAGAGAGAGAGAGAGAGAGAGAGAGAGAGAGAGGAGGATGAGAGAGGGGGGAAAGAGAGAGAGGGTGAGAGGGTGTGCAAATGCGTTGGGGTAGAAGATGTAAAGGGAGAGTTAAACTTAACCAAAAATACAAATGTAGAAAAAAAAATGTAAGGAAAAAATGAAGGAGATTGAGTAAGTGTAAGACTAACAAATGAATGTTGAGAGAAAAACATTTAGAAGTAGACGAGGTTAGG
>NC_068986.1:87884326-87886826 GCF_001194135.2 Octopus bimaculoides | reverse complement strand
TGTATATTGTCCAGGAATGAGTTAGTTTGGTGCTTAGTATCTGATTTTAGAGTCATCGTCTTTCGTGGTTATTTAAGTCCTATATGTTTGCGTTCAAATTTTACTACTCTACATTTTATGCATTCTGCATAAACTAAGATCCGATTTACTGCACATGTTTGTCCACATCCATAAGTTGATTACGGACCAAAACATTAGCAACTACAAAGAGTTTCCTTGCTTAGAGCCATGCAGTTCACAACGTCACCACGATGTTATAAAATTCAAAACCAGCAGTTTTAGCGGAAAACAAAAGTCATGGTTTTGATCTTGCATTATTGCAGACATAAAATAAGGCACCATGCTCGCAGAATCTTTAGCACGCCGGGCAAAATGCTTAGCGGTAATTCGTTCGCCTCTGCATTCTGAGGTCGACTTGTCGACTTTATCTTTCAAGGTCGATAAAATTAGAACCAGTTGAGTACTGGAGTCGATGTAATCGAGTTACTCTACTCCCGAGATTGCTGGCCTTGTGCAAAATTTGAAACCATTATTACAGACATTATATAAAGCGGAGAGCTGGCAGAATCTATAGTGTGCCAGGCAAAATGCTCAATATCAATTCGTTCATTTTTGCGTTCTGAATTCAAATTCTGCCGAGGTCGATTTTGCCTCTCAGGCTTCCGGGATCAATAAAATAAGTACCAGATCATTACTGGGGTTCGATGTAATCGACTTATTCCTTCCCGAATTCACTTCTCCTGCGCCAAAATTTGAAATCAAAGTAACAAACATTAAAGCAGCAAGCTGGCAAAATATTTAACATGCCGTGTAAAACGTCCGTCTTTATGCTCTGAGTACAAATGCCACCGAGATCGATTTCGCCTCTCATCTTTTAGGAGTCGATGAAATAAGTTTAGCTCCTTGCGGGCAATAAAGAAATAACTAAACTTATTCCTGTATAATATATACAAACACTAGCAATAATATAAACAGGCGTACACTCATGCCCAAACATTTTAAGACACTCGCATGAGCACACACACCCGCATATCTATATACAGACTATATACCAAAAATATTTTGTACTTTCGTGCTTGAATGAGCTGTTGAAAAATATTTCACCTAAAATGCTGATATATTTAACGATTCTTACACTGAAAATATCGTTCATGTCAAGAGATCAAGAAAATCGCATCTGGAAATATACTCATGGTACTAATTAGGTTTTGGAAATTTATTAATTAAATACTGTGTACTCTTAAAAGTTATTTTATCACTATTTATTGTTACTGAAAAGAAGCTGATTGACGGAATCAAATTCGGGAAGACAGGTGCAAAAAGTATGTAATTTCGACAGAGAATAATTGTCCTGGAGGTTATTATTTTAAACTTTATTGCACTCTATTATATTCCAGTTAACATTGAATTGTTTGTAGCCGTTTAAATTAAGAAAGATTTCTGAAGTAGACGAAGGACAGGTGCATGTCGGTAACAGTTCGTTTAGAATCAATCAAAGGCTACACAAGAAGAGTTTCCCTCAAATGCTTTCGTGTTTACTAACGGAAGTTTATCTGGAGGATTGCTTCAGTTTGTTGGCATTATATGCATTTAGTAGTAGTAGTAGTAGTAGTAGTAGTAGTAGTAGTAGTAGTAGTAGTAGTGGAGGCGCAATGGCCCAGTGGTTAGGGCAGCGGACTCGCGCTCATAGGATCACGGTTTCGATTCCCAGACCGGGCGTTGGGAGTGTTTATTGAGCGAAAACACCTAAAGTTTCACAAGGCTCCGGCAGGGTATGGTGGCGAACCCTGCTGTACTCTTTCACCACAACTTTCTCTCACTCTTACTTCCTGTTTCTGTTGTGCCTGTAATTCAAAGGGTTAGCCTTGTCACACTGTGTCACGCTGAATATCCCCGAGAACTACGTTAAGGGTACACGTGTCTGTGGAGTGCTCAGCCACTTGCACGTTAATTTCACAAGCAGGCTGTTCCGTTGATCGGATCAACTGGAACCCTCGACGTCGTAAGCGACGGAGTGCCAACAACATGTATTGTGTGTATGTGTTCATTAAGGGAATTGATTAGAATGTTGGTTTGCACTTGGGACATTTATTTATGAAATTTCAGTTTGGTCAAGACGCTTCAAATCAATGTTGGTGTGTGGGGACAAGGAGATCGAAGTGTGACACGGGTGACACTATTTAACTAACCTATCAATGTCAAAATTAATGCCTGTTACATTTAATGACATACGGTAGTGCATGTAATCGAGTGAATGGAAATATTTGTGTGTGTGTGTATATAAACATACATGCATATATACGCACATACATACATACATACATACATACATGCATACAGACAGACAGACAGACAGACACACAGACATACAGACAGACAGATAGATAGATAGATAGATAGATAGATAGATAGACATTCAGAAAATAACACACACATATATATACATACCATGTATATATATATGTCTGCGCATATGTATGTATATATATATATATATATA
>NC_068986.1:87882182-87883855 GCF_001194135.2 Octopus bimaculoides | reverse complement strand
ATATATATATATATATATATATATATATATATATATATATACACATACGATGGGCTTCTTTCAGTTTCCGTCTGCCAAATCCACTCACAAGGCTTTCGTCGGCCCGCGGCTATAGTATGAGACACTTGCCCAAGGTGACATGCAGTGGAACTGAACCCGGAACCATGTGGTTGGTAAGCAAGCTACTCACCACATAGCCACTCCTGTATATGATTAAAACCATAAACAGGCTTTCTTCCTTCCTGTATTGTGTTGACGAAGGAGAAAGACTGATTACGGTTTTAATCCAGAAATTGAAACCAATTCACGTGATGTCTATTTAATATTCTTTCACTAGCTCACTTTCAGCCATGTGTATATTTATCTGGAGTCTTCGGTAGTTTTGATTTTTTAAAATGTCTCAGCACTTCGAGCATGCTCGAGATAGGTCGCTTTCGGCCTTGCTCCCTTAATATAATTATATGCATATGTATATTATTATTAATTTTATATCGTGGCTTAGTGGTTAGGGTGTCAGCATCATGAGGCGTAAGCTTGTGGTTTCGATTTCTGGACCGGGCGACACGTTGTGTTCTTGAGCAAAACACTTTATTTCTCGATGCTCCAGTCCTCTCAGCTGGAAAAATGAGTAACGCTGCAATGGTCTACGCAACGGTTTCAAACAGTTTTCATCGTTCTCGACACAATCAAGGGAATATTGTGCAACTGAAACCCGAGTGCATTTCGGTCAGTTGAAAGCAGTTTTGTCACAAATTTGGCAGACACGTGTCTTATACCAAAATCTTCAATAATAATGTACTGAACTGAAACATGACTAATCTGCATATCCTTTTATATCTCACGGTTGGTGATTCGACGATTTCCCCCTCACAGCTGCACGCACGTTTAAGATGTTTTTCTCAGTTCTGCTGGTTGCTGGTCTTCGAAAACGTTCCTCAATCTCGACATTTTTTCGGCCATCTTGGAAACGTCTGAATCACTCGTTCACTTGTGAGCGGCTCATAACACTCCTCTCCATGCGCTTTCTACAACTTTGCATAGGCCTCTGAGCAGTCATCTCAATGACAACGTTTTCTATCATGGTCAATGCGACGATCACACGCTACACACCTTCCTTCCAAGTACTGCTCTAAACAGCTTCGTTATTATGGCAACTGTCCGGATACTTATTGATCAGACCTCGTACATATATTCATACATATATACTTATATACAATTTCTCGTACCTGTGTAAGTAAAATGGCTGAGAAAATAGCAAGTCAACAAAGGTCCTAGGACGAACAGTTTATCATCAATCATCATCGTCGTCGTCATCATCATCATCATCATCATCATCATCATCATCATCATTATTTAAATCTTCCATTATCTGTATGAGAAAGCAAAATGGTGACTGGGCGTGATCTCAGAGTATATGAATGGCTAACATTGGATAAAAATTATTCGTCTAATGGACAACTACTGTCAAACAAGTATTGTAGGAATTATTAGCTTCAGACTAACATTAGCGTTTATTCACACACTGTTAAAACAGTTCAATAGAGTCTTGAATCATCCGCGTCTTTTGTGTATGTATGTATGTATGTATGTATGTATGTATGTGTGTGTGTATACATAAATATATATATGTATATACACAAACATATACATATATACATGTATATGTATATATA
>NC_068986.1:87877557-87881873 GCF_001194135.2 Octopus bimaculoides | reverse complement strand
TATATATATATATATATATATATATATATATATACGAATACTTATATATGTATATATCTATGTATATGTGGAAATGCCTGTGTTTATGTGTGTGTATATGCGGGTGTGTGTTTGGTAGAGCTCCTTATCTGCATAAGTTTATACATGTGTGATGTCTTTGTCTGGGACGTTCTTATATTTGATATTATAAATGTGCTTGCGTGTGTGTATACACGTATTCAAGTCTATCTAGTTGGGTGCATGTGCTTATGTAAATGTGTATTCCTTTACGCACGCTATTTGAGTATGCGTGTGTATGTGCGTTCGCGCCGCCGTACTATATCTTATACTGGGCCTACTGACACGAAGGTGTAGTATTGTAAATTTTCACGAGTCATTAGCCCCGCAAAAGACAGTTAAAATCGAGAATCAAGGCATGTTTATGTGCTACTAACAATATTTTCCTTCCAAAACTTCCGTTTTATTTCTACGACAATAACTTAATGTTGCTATATAAGTAAATTCAATGTGTAAACGGTTTCCAAAACCCGGCTGTAGGAATTAATCTTATTGGGACTAATCCTTTATTAAGCAAGTTTCAGAGAAGTACAACGGCTGGTGATTTTACTACAAAATTCATTGTGCCAACACAATAAACATTCACTGCAGACATTATGAAGATTATGAATAGAGCCAGATATTAGCACAATAGTCGGACAAAAGCATTATTTATGGCCGGGTAAGTTAAGCATTTAATTCAAACCCATTCAGCTAGTCTCATAAAAGTCCTAATACATTCATGCAAGCATCGTATAGGTGAACATATTAACTCATACGTGTTTATGTCACGACGAAGCTTAAAGCATAGAGTTGCGTTCATATTTTTAACTCTGAATGACGTTGAGAATTTTAGAGAAAGATTGAGACAAGAAAGAGAAAGAGAGAGAGAGAATGAGAGAAAGCGAGAGAGAGAAGGAAAAGGGAGAGAACATAGTAGGAAAAAAAAAACTTAATTCTGATAAAGCAGACCTGCGCATGATCATAGGCAAAACCCGATTTGCTTCGTTTTATAACAGTTAAGTACGTGGCGTGAATGATTTTGGACATAGACAGGATATGCCCAAAGCCAGTTTGTTGTTTGTAAGTTGTGTTAGTCTCAGATTTTTTGTTTTCTTTTCCTTGTAAGGAGCCTCGTGAAAGCACTCAGGCAAACATACACAAAATAGGGGTAAGGTCGGGTGTTCTGAAGACATTAAATCAACCACCCATGACTAATTGATAAAGTGATTTATTGACAGTGGTACATAATGTATGATAATGTCGTCATAAGAATCGATGACTGTCTGTGAAGATGAGATATAAAAATATATGATACAAAAATTTATAAATAAACTAAAATATAAGTAAAAATTAACCAGTCCTTCATGTAACATGAAATAACTCGTAGGACGAAATGAGGGGAAACTGACGTGTCATTGTTTAATGGGACAAATTCTCTATCGCTTTCAACAATGATAAGCCATCGGTCAACTGATCTACATACGCAACAAAGATGGTTGAGTGTGATTAAATAATATATTTATTTAAGCAATGGTGGACAACTGTGGATGCGATTAAATGTTATAAAGCAAGAGCAACAAATGTGAGTGTGATTAGATATTGGATATTAATTACTTAATGATGTACCAACGTGGGTCAATGTATATATATATATTATCAATATATTAATAAGGCGATGATCGACAAAATGGGTGAAGTTGATTAAATATTGATTTTAAATTTTAGCACAAAGCCATCACTTTTAGGGGAGATGGTAAGTCGATTACTTATTTTATTGAAATTGAAAGGATGAAAGGCAGAGTCGATGTCGAGTGCTAACGATTCTGCCAGCTCGGCGCCCTGATGTGATCAAATATTATACAGTAATTCCTCACCATATCCTTGTTCACCTATCGCGGTTTATCATTTAAGCTAAAGTTGATTCCTCTGTGGTGTTGATTTGCATTTAGAATAGAATAAATATATAAAAATTATAAAAATAATTTAAAAAAATTATACAGTACTGTTTCTACTTCGTGAGGAGGTTTTGGAACGTAACCCCCTCGCGATAGTCGAGGGATTATTGTACATTAATTAAACAATGTTCTACAGAAGTGGGTGAATATAATTAGCTATATATTAATTGGTGATTTGATGTTCTAATGACTCGCCTAAATTGCTGCCACTGGATATTATTGGATCAAAATTATAAATAGATAAGGACTAACATAGGATGATATTTGATCCTATTTTCCCTGAAATACTCTTTAATAGAGAATTATACGGAACATATGAGATTTTAAATGAATTTAATTGAAATACCCACAAAGCGATGCTCGACAAAATTGAATGAGGCGCATACAATGTGCAGGGTGGATAGCAGTGTTTCACAGCTTATTTTACCCCCAGGACCCACTATAAGTTTTCAGGAAAATTTATGCTCACAAGCAAATTTACTCTTAATATTTCATCACAAATATTTAATATAAAAGAATCTAGCTATAACTCATTTATTAAATACTATTTACAAAGGGAAGTGCATAATTGACTATAAGAAAAAAGTGAATCACTATAATGACAACCTTGTGACTGGCAAGTACGGCACCATTCCCCACCACCTAGGCCACACCGGTAGGGCGTATCCGCCAAGTTGGGAATCACTGGTCTATAGGGAGTCTTACAACCATGACTTGTGTACCAACTGTCGGGAGGCATGAAAGGAACAGGCTGAGACAGCTAACATTATATAGAATGGATGTGCAAGTCCAGCATCAAACCAACCCCGGTAGAGGAAGCTTGCCACTCAATGCACCGAACAGCACAAAAAGACCCGAATCTTATGCTAAAGAATATGTAGTTTTGCATATAGTAAAATTCATCAGCGTTTAAGTCCAAACAGAGATTTTTCGATTAGGAGGTAAAAGAATCTAAAACATTTTTGACCGTGATTAACTTTATATGGCAGGGGAGGAGGGTTTCAATTGGAGATGAAGAATGCAATTTCATAGTCATTAGCGTTTTGTCTAGACAAAAGTGTATTTATTCCTCTAAGTGATAGAATACTGGGGAGAAGATCTTGGAAGCGGTAATGTCGCAGTTGACGGAGATAGATTGTAGACAATGATATGATATTCCTTTGGAACACATATTACATCAAGGAGAATTTCGAAAACTCTTTTGGACATTTTCACACAACATCAGTATTTACCGTTCCCTGTCTTTGTAGCCACTCAATTCTAAGTAGTAACATGATGAATCATTTGGAGATTCTTGAACATACATTCCACACTGTATATTATATTTCTTATATATATATATACATTATACATATGTGCATACAAACATACATCCATATATATACATATATATGTGTGCGTGTGTATGTGTGTGAGTATGTGTATGTGCATGTGCGTGTTCGTATGTGTGTATTCGTGTGACTGTGTGTGTATACATATACAAATGTACTATACATACATATATATATATATTACACGCATATATATATAAGTGTATACATAAACAAATACATACATACGTATATATATATGTATATATATGATTTTTATATTTTACCCGTTTTAGTTGTTAGACTTCGGCCATGTTGGGGTACCGCCCTAGAGAATATTTTAAGCCAGGCACTTATTCTATAGATATCTTTTAGCAAACGACAACGTTGCGCAGACGTAAACACACCAAAAGCGGTTGTCAAGTGGTGGTGGGGGACAAACACAAAACAAAGAAATATTCATACATATACACACACACACAGGCAGACATACATACAGACAGACAGACAGACACACACACACACACACACACACACACGCACACACACACACACACACACACACATATATATATATATATATATATATATATATATACAAACGCACGAAAGGTTTCTTTCAGTTTCCCTCAACAATATCCGCACACAATGCTTTGGTCGGCACGAGGCTCGTAGAAGACAGTCGTCCTAGGTGCCACGCAAGTGGGACTGAATTCGGAGCCATGTGGTCGTGAAGCAGTGCGCCTATCTATCTATCTATCTATCTATCTATCTATCTATCTATCTATCTATCTATCTATCTATCTATCTATCTATGTATCTATCTATCTATCTATCTATCTATCTACCTAATACATAGACATGCGAGTACGTATATATACATACATAAACGTATATATGCACACACACACATATATATTTGTATATACATATATACAGATACATACAGACACACACTGATATATATATATATATAAACAAATAGTAAATGAGTATATGCATATATACGTAC
>NC_068986.1:87876281-87877307 GCF_001194135.2 Octopus bimaculoides | reverse complement strand
ATATATATATATATATATATATATATATATATATAAAATGTTATACATATGTGCGTGTTAATAGAACTACATTAATAAACATATGTGAAAATCTGGAATTGAAATATACTCACGCAGTTGCATACAAGTCTATTTACACATGCAAACGCACACACGCACGCACACACATACACGCACACACTATCAAGCTTTAAATCCTATTTACACAGATGATGGGAAATCATCGTTTAAGTTCTATTGATTAATATGACACTTGGGTATAGATAAACAATAATTATGATCGCCTCCATCCAATCATTTGATCGCGTGATGGATAAAGAAAAGCTTATATTTCGTAAAGTGTAGTTTCACACATTTTCGTGACTAACACACAACCTGAGCATAAGAGATCGTCGTACCGGAAGTCATGCCGCAGCTGGGCCAACATGGAGGTGAATATAAAACTGAATAAATAAAATATAAATGCAAAGGGAGTTAACAGCGTATTGACACTGCGATCATTTTCAACCCGATGGCTAACTTAGGACCTAACCGGATACATGACGGAAATGAAGACTAGCGGACAAGATTTAGGGATAATCCTTCAAGAATGGTTGTGGAGTGGTATGCAAAGAGTTATAAATTTCTCAGTACGGATTAAAAAATGTTTCACCCCTACATACGAGTTCCGGCAGGAAAGCTAGATGCAATCAAAGCTGTCATATTGAACGGGACCAAATTTGTATAGGGATTTGTAATAATATTTTAACAAATACAAGCAAGGGAATTTGCTCTCTGGTTGTTTATATACATACATACATACATACATACATACACTCATATACATATACTCATATGTGTGTGTGTGTATGTGCGCGCGTATGAGGTGTGATTTGAATAAAAATGTGTAAATGAGCGCTATGCTACAAAAATATGCTCTACATTCTCTATATAAAGCATGATTATATATAAATGCAATATAAATATCTATCTACCTACCTATATATATTTCTTTTATATAACTAATATTGATATATATATATGTGT
>NC_068986.1:87874828-87875909 GCF_001194135.2 Octopus bimaculoides | reverse complement strand
GATTTGGTAGACGGAAACTGAAAGAAGCCCGTCGTATATGTGTATATATATGTGTATGTGTGTGTGTGTTTGTATGTCTGTGTTTGTCCCCCCCCCAACCTCGCTTGACAACCGATGCTGGTGTGTTTATGTCCCCGTAACTTAGTGGTTCGGCTATAGAGACCGATAGAATAAGTACTAGGCTTCCAAAGAATAAGTCCTGGGGTCGATTTCTTCGACTAAAGGCGGTGCTCCAGCATGGCCGCAGTCAAAAGACTGAAACAAGTAAAAGAGTAAAGAGTAAAGAGTATATATATATATACATATGTATAGATGTATATATACCTATATATATTTCTTTTATATAACTAATATTGATATATATATATGTGTGTGTGTGTGTGTTTGTGTGTGTGTATGTATACGCACACAAACGCACACACGCATATATATATATGTATATATGTGTTTGTGTATGTATATGTATGTTTATATATATATATATATATATATATTTATTTATTTATTTATATTCCTATATATGAATTTTATTATGTTATTTTATATGTAAATACTGTGTACTGGAGTTTTTCAACATAATTTGGTTGGTGCGCAATTAACGACGTTTTTTTTTGTTTTTATTAATAATTAATTAATAGTTGAATTATAAAATGGTCGTTAATTATGCACCAACGCAATATTTGAAGAGTGTGATTGAACGCGTGTATGGCGAGTTGGCAGAATCGTTAGCACACCGGGCAAAATTGTTAGCAACATTTCGTCAGTCTTTACGTTCTGAGTTCAAATTCCGCCGAGGCTGATTTTGCTTTTCATCCTTTTGGGGTCGATAAAATAAGTACCAGTTGAACTTATTTTATTGATGTAATCGACTCATCCTCAACTCCCCCAATCTGCCCTTGTGGCAAAAATTTGAAATAATAATTATTTTTATTAAGACGGTGAGCCGGCAGAATCGTTAGCACACCGGACAAAATGCTAGCGGGATTTCGTCCGTCTTTACTTTCTGAGTTCAAATTACACCGATGTCAACTTTGCCTTTTATTCTTTAGGTGTCAATAGAATAAGTACCAGTTGCGTTGTG
>NC_068986.1:87870463-87874812 GCF_001194135.2 Octopus bimaculoides | reverse complement strand
GGGGGGGGGGGCATATAATCGACTAAACCCTCCCAGAAAGTCTCAGGAGTTGTGCCTTTAGTAGAAAGGATTATTATTATTATTATTATTATTATTATTATTATTAGGGCCTCCTCCGGTCAGAGCTGGCAATGGGTAGTATCCTTACTGTTTTCAGCTCAGCTGGGAACAGCATTTCGGATGGCTAAACAGACTTATACGTGAGTGACATAGAGCATATTTGTATACAGTCTTAGGTCCATTGGAGTTACTGCCCTCCTTTTCTCGGGCTCGTTTGTCTGTTGCTGTGCTCATGAACCTCTTTCCTCTTTACCTAGGTTGTGCATTGAAGGTTCTCCTATACGTTGTCCCTGTCGAGAGTGCAAGTTTCACTTCGAATACCTTTAGGCTTCTTAGCAGTTTGTTGTGTCAAGAGCACCAAACACAATAGGAATACTCGTAACCGTTATCATTCACAATCTCGTCATTTTTCAGGTGTCGGTCCTACTATCATATGCTATTGCAAAGTCTTTGAACGTATCCTGTTTATTCATTTATTCTGTTCTATGAAACCATAACTGGTCTACTTGCTTCAATATGATGGTCAGTTTTTGTAGGAAAATCCCACAAAATCTTTTCAGTATTGTTCACCATCAGAGCCTCTGGTTAGCTTTCATACCGTTTTACTTGTCTCTTCTGTTGTTTCGGATCAACACATTCATCAAGAATACGAATGCACTCTTTTATAGACAGCAATGTCAGCAATGCCAGCTCGTTTTCTGTTAGTTTTCTGGATTCTCTCAAAAGATTTTTAATACTTCCATCTCCTTTTCCACAAATCTGCTTTTGCTCTTTGTCTGAGTTTTATCAATCATGGCTTTTATGACATCGATTGTCATGGTGCCTTCCTGGGCTGCTATTATTCGCAATTCAGTTTCATCGCAGGTTTCCAGTAATCTGCCTTAGTAATGGTAGGCGCATATGTATGTATGTATGTATGTATGTATGTATGTATGTATGTTTGTATGAACGTATGCATAGAAAGAAAGAAAAAAAGAACGAAAAATGTTGGAAAACGGTTTGTATACATGTGTGTGTACATTTATGATGAATGACCCTGGAAGTATTTTAGAATATGGCACCTTTAACAATGACAACAAGCAATGTAGGACTATATCCATTGTCTACAGAACATCTAGTGGTATCATCCAGGCCTTCGAGGTGCTATCTTAGTAAAAGAGATATATTTAGGATAATATATTCCTCAGTATAGTGATTGTAGCAGTTAGGATCGCTACGGCTGCAAAATATATGATCTTATGATTGCTGGATCACAATCTTGGACTGTTTCCCAAAGCTAGAAATAGCTGCCCAGCATCCCTTAAATCAAAATTTAACGTATTAAAAGGCTGCTGTACGACCTGCTTGAAAGAGCAGCCAAATTTTCTCAAATTATACTACGCTGTCTTAGTGTGATGAGAAGGCCACGCCAAGGATAAATTTGATCACAGAATTTCCCTATTGGTTCAGCTCTCAACAAGACCAGTGAAAATTTATTACGTTGACCTCAACAATTACTTTTACGATTACTAACACCAACTCTATTATCACTACTACTACTACTACTACTACAAATATTATTGACATTCCAAATCGATGTCGATCTTAATCAACATCACAAGTACCAATAGAGATATCACTACTATATACAATTGATATTAGTGACACCAACGGCACCACTAACTCTCCGTCCATAACAACAGCTACTACTACTACTACATCCACTAAATATCCCTACATAACAACTACTGCAACCAAAATAACACCATCCATCACCACCATACTCGAACCCACTCTCTCACAAACTCCATAACATCTCTAACCTCGTACCTACACCTTTACCACCACGCCAGCACACATAATATTCCCTAACATCATTCAAATGACTACAGATTCTTATTCATGTGAACAACCATAAAACCTTTGAACAGAGTTTTGCTATGACGCAATGTTAATTTTCTCTGTGCTCTTGATTAAATTGGGCGGATCAATATTGATTATCGATTGATCATGTTCTTCAAAGAACCCGTCAATACTCTGTCCATAAACTTCATCTGTATTCTACTGTTTATTTCGTAAACGGCTTCTGTAATCCTACTTAAATCTCTTAGTCTAAAACCAGTTTGCTTTTCAACCATCATTGCACCGTCCTTGCCTCGTTGATGTCGCCTGGCGATAGTAACGGCCTGGCAGAAGTAAAGTCTGTAATGTTACGTTGACGTCGGTTAGCTAGACTAACATTGAACGGTGGATAAAATACCAACGTTTATTTGACTGTGATTATCAGGTTTATTACATCAGTAGATAATCATTTTGGAAGACAGATAGCATGAAAATATTATTGTAACCATTTTAATATAAGTATTGCTTTTTAACTTTGTTAGAAGACCAAATGATTTAAATGTATAGTCTGATTATAACAACCCTGACGATTCACATTCTAAAGTTATAGCTGATTATATCTAACTCCAGTACTTAATGTTTTAGGGGCATAGTCGGCTCCAATACTTTAAATATATCTTCGATCACTACTGTTTCCTGGCTGTCCTAGCTTGGTATTCACTATCTCTAATCAATATTCCAGGTTGCCGTTTGTGGAAGGTTGGAACTAACAAGAAATTAGTAGAAGAGATTAAGTAAATTGAAATGCCAAAAAAAAAAAGCCATAAAAATGTTTCACTTTTCACGAGACAATATATGAATTGAAAAGTTTAGTCTTTCATCCATTTCCCTGAGAATATATGGTACGTTTTAGTCGCATCATCGAAAACAACTAATTCATAATAAATAAATTATAAACATTGTTTGGTACCTCGAATCGCCAGCTGAACATCTCTGGTATATTTTGGGGCCTGAATTTTTTAGAGACTAAGTCGATCACAACCGGATTTTACTTAAGATGTATTTATCACGATTCTGCCATGTTGCAGTCTTTCAACAAACTGGCTGCATATTTGTAGGCCAGAATCAATATATTTGTGTAAGAATCATGCTTTTCTCAGGGAGATGAACCACCTAAATGAAAGAATATGGATGTAACCATGGATTAAAATCTCTTGGTAATTCTTTATTTAATGTTATCTATCGCTTTTCAACGTTTTCTATATTGATTACTTTTATTAATTTCTGGAAAGGTACCACGACTCAAATTAAAAAACAGATGTATAGTCAATTGTTTGGAACCAATATAATGCTGGAAATCATTTTATAAAACTGATGAAAGGTTTGAACTCAGTTCATAAAAGAATGCATCAAAGTACCACGTGACATATATTTCAACTCTCTACCGTTTCTACTACCCACCGCCCTCGAG
Source organism: Octopus bimaculoides (assembly GCF_001194135.2). Classification (NCBI taxonomy): domain Eukaryota; kingdom Metazoa; phylum Mollusca; class Cephalopoda; order Octopoda; family Octopodidae; genus Octopus; species Octopus bimaculoides. Next base: position 87,871,460 of record NC_068986.1, on the reverse strand, counting down.
AGACTATTAATATTCCATACACTCAGACATTAAACAAACTAATCAGTAGGATTTGTTTGATCGCATGAATGTTACTTGGAGAAAACCTTCATAAGGTCAACACAGGAAACATTTGTCCGCTCTAATAGCTTACCGAAATTCGCGTGGACAAACTGTGCTGTGTTGGTTTAGCTACAGTTGAAGGACAATATCAGAATTGATTTTACTATTATTCTTCTTCCTCTTCTTCTTATTTTGACACATGATGTCTTTACTGACCCTGGATTTATTTAAATATTATAGGAGTTATGTTTTTACAGAATTGTTTTCTCTATTTCCTCGTGTCTTCTTTTGTACACAAAGAAGTGAGGAGAAGCTAGTAAAGAAAAAAAATCGTGGTTTCGAGATAAACAAGCAAAGACATATTAACTGACGCGGGTAGACACTAAATATGTATCTTACGGAACAGGTTCGATACTTCGGCAGTTGGGAAATTCTAAGCCTATTATTTTACTCTGGTGGCACTTTTTCCAACCAATTCAGCAACACATTCTTAAGCTATGTGATGTGAACCGGAGATGGTTTGTTTCCCATCTGCAATAATAGACATATTCTAATTAGAACTAATAGTCAACTACAATGGCAACGCTTAGTGATACGATTTGGCAGTGATACGATTTGAAAATCTGGGAAACATCTCTTAATTTTTTTTTAATGGTCGCAATGGAGGAATGATACTCGGCAATGACTGCAGGAGTACAAGGTAATTATATTTTTTTATTTTCGTCTTTTATTTGTCTCAGTCATTGAACTGTGGCCATGCAAGGTACAGTCTTGAAGTGTTTAATCGAAGAATATTAGTTTTAAGGTCTGGTACCTATTCTATTCGTTTCTTTTGCTGAACCGTGAGGTTATTAGAACGTAAAAAAACCAGCACAGTTATCAAGCAATGTGGGGTTTTGGACTAACACAAGCACAAAGACATATACACACATGCATATATATATATATATATATA
>NC_068986.1:87863202-87865693 GCF_001194135.2 Octopus bimaculoides | reverse complement strand
CTTATTACATCTGGTAAAGTAAAGAACAAGAACAGTTTTACTTAAAATATTGTAGCTAAGGATAACATTTCAAATAAAAGTATTCTAGTGTGTCAATATTTTAAAACTAAAAATTTTATTACAAGTTATTACTTCTATTTGTTGTTACTTGTTACTTCTATTAAAATTAAAAGTAACTCAATTAAAATATTTTTCGCTTTAAAAATTCATTTTTTAAATTATTAATTAATAATCAGAAATTTGAAGATAGTTTACAAAAAATAATAGTAATACATAATTTGTTAGTACAATAAATAGAATAATACAAACATTAGTTATATATTACAGTAAAATCTACCTATAACAACAAATTTACCGTAAAATTTGCTTGAGTCTTCACATTTTTAATCTTGAGTCAAATCTTGTTTTTTACATGATGAATTTGCCTACCATATATACTATTCTACTTTGCATAAAAGTTTAGCTGTATTAGTACTTCTGGCTCTCATTTTTAAAGTATTCTACTGTGTCAATATTTTAACAAAATGATGGTATCTTTTTTTAATTATAATGTTACTTTGTAAATTAAAATCAAATCATTTTTAGTATTCAAATTTTATCCTTAGCTGCAATATTTTAAGTAAAAATTTCTTGTTCTGTACATTACCAGATGTAATAACTTGTCCTCAACTTTTCCAAGTGTAATAATTTGTCCTGTAATTTTACAGGTTTATAATCTTAAAAATATTATTTGCATTGCTCGCACTTTCCCATGCAATCCATGTTTTTTCCAGGCTATGCTATTCTGCTAATTAATAATGTGTAAACTGCGTCAATTAGCGGTGTCGTTGATAATTTTTTCTTTACCTCAATGACGCCGGTGACATATATTTAAAGTCCCCTTATAGAACTATATTCATAAAAAAGTATAGAACTATATTGTCACCCTCAGATTTGAGAATCAAACGCTCATAGCTGTTTTCTTTTAAAACTTCATTGCATGAAACTGATACCATGAAATTCCTCGAATTGAGCTCTATCACTTACGCTTAATTAAAATATAGTTTGTTTTCAAATAAATCCAATTTTGCCTTGTATATTCTTTCATTATTATACAAATTTTTACTACGTGGGACGAAAAGTATAAAATTCTTCATGCTTTCTTTTATCATTGAAGCTAATATAAATATATTTTGCCTTGAAAATAACAAAATTATTTAGATCTAAATTTGATTGTTGGCGTTACTTACTCTCCTATAACGTTGCTACAATTTTTGAGGTAAGCTTTTTTCCTACTGGATCAAATCTCAATTTTTTATGGCAAAATGTAGCTAGTGACCAGTCCTATTCAAGAATGTTAACAGTTTTCAATTTGGTTAAGAACTGAATAAACGACAAACTCTGAAAGATACTGCATGTGAGTTAATTGCGACCTTAAGAATATTATTCAACAACTATCGTGGTTGAATGATATATATACAAAAAGAAATTAAAGATAATGCTATGCTACTTGAAAATAATCATTATGAGATATATATATATATAAGTTTAAATGCTTGCTTTGAAATTACCAGAAGAAATATGTTGCTGGAAATATTTTGGGATATCTCAAAACATATACGTATAAGTGGTGCGACGACATGATTTTCTCTACAGCAAAACATATTCTCCATCACCAAACACAATGAATATCTTTATTTCGTGGTCAAGAATAACTCATGCATATTAGGACTACTGATATCCGTGTGTGTGTGCGCGTATGAGAGTATACAAATACACACACAGACACACATATACACATGTATGTATCTATGCATGTGTGTGTTTGTATATATGTGTATTTATCTGTTTATGTATGTATGTATTTACAAATTTCCTCCTCCTACAAAGACCATGGTCTTATAGTAACGTGCAATATATTAATGACCATAAAATAGACAGATGAAGAAAAGAAACTAAGAGCTCATCACAAGATGTTACTGTATTGGAGGAAAATTGATGCAAATATTTCGATTTATCAATCTGCGCATTCACAAAATTGGAAAAGAAAACGAAACTTTCCAAGTACATAGAAATTGAGAAAAAGTGGGGTGCATTAGAAGGTCAAATTTCGACGGTCATTTTCCATATGTCCCTTAGAATTTTCTATCAGATTAACATCAAACTTTGGTTAAGCAAATTATCATTCATTTTATTTCATAGTTTGAACAAAAGATTAGAGGTGATAACTCAACAGTTGAGACGCTTTATAGTATCGACTTTTCAATGATAAAACTTTTAATATCTGATCACATTATACTCTCTGCAACTGAATATTCAGCATATTCAAAACAGTATTAGTATTATGAATACAAAGAAGCTTTTATATACATACGTATACACGTATGTATGTATTTGTACATTTACATGTTTTCATGTACATTCATATATATGCACGCGTTTGTATATATATATATATATATATATATATGTGTGTGTGTGTGTGTGTGTGTGTGTGTGTGTGTGTGTGTGT
>NC_068986.1:87862094-87862545 GCF_001194135.2 Octopus bimaculoides | reverse complement strand
ATGTATATACATATATATGTATATATGTATGTACATATATATGCAAGTATGTTTATATTTATATATGAACTTTACAAAATTTTTGATTGAGTGTCAAATTAGTATTCATCTGTCATTTACATTTTGCCTTACATCAATCTACTTTCGTCATTACATACTCACATACTTACGGTGACACATGTATATGAGCATGTGTTTCACGCAAAACTTTCATAAACATAGATTCAAATTAACCGAAATAGACTAGTACAGCAATTGTGTCTATACATATACTTCTACATCGATAGCAGTTGACGTCTTTATATTTGTATGTGTAAGCGTATACGCACACGCATGTATTAAGATATGATAGGTACATATATATATTTATATATATACATAGATACATAAATATACACACGTGCGAGCACACACTCACGCGCACACACACACACACACACAAACGTATATA
>NC_068986.1:87859897-87861168 GCF_001194135.2 Octopus bimaculoides | reverse complement strand
TACATACATATACACATATATATATATATGTATGTATACATATATATGTGTGTGCGTGTGTGTGTGTGTGTATGCGTGTATGTATGCATATATGTTTATGTACGTTTGTATATATACACATAATGTATATAATATAGATTGATTAATTGATAAGTATACTCACTGATATATATATATATATATATATATATATATATACAGAGAGAGAGAGAGAGAGAGAGAGAGCGTGAGAGAGAGAGTGAGAGAGCGAGAGAGAGGAGGGAGAGAGAGAGATTGATAGTAGCATAGACAGATAAATATGGGGTGGCTGTGTTGAGTTTTTATACATAGATACATGTATACCTTTACACACACAACAATATGTGTTCATATGTATTTCAGTATCTTTGTCTCTATACACATGTTTTTATGTTACAATGTTTCTAACTTTTTCTCCCGTGTGTGTAACAATATATACGTTTATATATGTGTAAGTATGTGAGAATACGTGTGTAAACATAATATAGAACTAGGGGGAATTAATTTTGTTTTTAAGTTGAGTAACTCGACGTCTGTTGAGAGAATGTATGGCAAGATGTAAAAATTGATTGCAGCAATAGAGAGTTATTATTAGCTCCTAGGGAATCACGCTGACACGAACCAACAGCGCTTGGGTCGATTTTACTACCCGATCGGCGATTTATTTCTTTGTTCTACAAATTGGCCCATGGCTTTTTACTTTCGTGACTGCTAAGGTGAGTATATGTAATGAGAGAATAACTAAGGTAGGGTTCCGCAAAGATGAAAGATGAAATTACGCTGCTGGTAGCGGTGCTTGGCGTTATTCTTGATGCTGGTGGTAGTGGTGGCGGTGGCGGTGGTGATGGGAATTATAAGACGAAATATTTTGAGATAGAGACAGAGAGAAGACGTGAGGTGGGGGGGGGGTAGAAGGTGATGAAAAAAAGAAGCGAGATATTACAGCCGAAAGAGACGAAGTAATCTCTATAACAAAGTAAAACCAAGAGGAATTAAGGGGAGAGAGAGGGAGAGAGAGAGAGGGGAGAGAGATGATTGTTGAGAACACACATACAGACGTTCATACGTATATATACAAGCATACATATGTGCATGCATACATACTGCATGAATGTATGTATGTGCGTGTGCGCGAGTGTGTGTGTGTGTGCCTGCGCGTGCGATTATGTGTAAATTTAAATCTCTATATAGATGAATATATATATGTATATATATATATATATATATATATATATATATATATATATATATAT
>NC_068986.1:87858707-87859613 GCF_001194135.2 Octopus bimaculoides | reverse complement strand
TAGGTACAAGGCCCATAATTTTTAGGGAGGGGGCCAGTCGATTAGATCGACCCTTGTACGCAACTGGTACTTACTTTATCGACCCAAAATGGTTGAAAGACAAAGTCGACCTTCGCAGGATTTGAACTCAAAACATAAAAGACAGGCGAAACACCGCTAAGCGTTTCTCCCGGCGTACTAACGTTTCTGCTAGCTCGCCGCCTGAAACACTTCATATAATGTGAGCATAAAGATATGTGGTGAACAGTATTAAATCAAGTGTTTCGGCTCGTCCAGTTATTAATGCAGCGGGATTATGGTATTTGGTTTCGAGTTCAAATACCATCCAAGTTGATTTTACCTTTGAGCCGCCCGGCGCCGAGAAATTAATAGAAAATGAGTACCAGACACGCACAAGGACCAAATTAATCAGCTAGACTTTCTTCCAAATTTGTTGTTTTGTACCAATTTTGACAGACAGTTATACAGATACATGTTCATCATTACTGCTGCTAATACATACCACCGTGATCACTCACACACCTACCACCAATAGCAACCAAATTCACCTGCAAAATCCTCATCACCATTATTACCACTGCAAACACCACCTCTGGACCTCAATGTCACAACGAAAATCTTCAACATTTACATCACTACTACGACGACGATGACGACTACGACGACGACCACCACCACCACTACAACCTGAAACCTACCAGCCACTAGCAATTCTGCTATCACAAATGCCACCTTAGCCCGCCACTCCCAACACCACCATCACTTGGAATAAATCATCATCACCACCAAAATTACCACCATCATCACCTACATCATCAGCAATATCAACATTACCAGGGCCAGCACCTCAAACGCATTATTACTACCACCTTTAACTGCCGCTAACACCACCAAAATTATCACCAC
>NC_068986.1:87856185-87857102 GCF_001194135.2 Octopus bimaculoides | reverse complement strand
TGTACTCTTTCACCACAACTTTCTCTCACTCTTACTTCCTGTTTCTGTTGTGCCTGTAATTCAAAGGGTCAGCCTTGCGACACTGTGTCACGCTGAATATCCCCGGGAACTACATTAAGGGTACACGTGTCTGTGGAGTGATCAGCCACTTGCACGTTAATTTCACGAGCAGGCTGTTCCGTTGATCGGATCAACTGGAACCCTCGACGTCATAAGCGACAGAGTGCCAACAACAATCCCTTACTCAGACGAGGGTGATATTGCCTATATTACATTTCAGGGCCGCTCAAAGAAGTGAGGTAGGTGACACCAAAGCAGTAACCAAATACGAATTGTGACTGCACGATTCCAAATGCACGAATTGTGACTGCACGATTCCAGAGTGATTGCACGATTCCAAATGCACCTAATAGGCAGGTGGTGATATCAAACATCACAGCGTATCACATCTAGCACCCAGATAGGCCATGAAATGATTTGAACTTAGAACACAAAGAGATGAACAAATACTTTTCCGCATCCTGTCCGACGCTGCCAATCTGTCGCTTTTTCTTCTACATATTGAATGTTAATTATTGTATTGAAAACTAGATAAGGTAAAACTACAGAAAGGCCTTTATATTCTAAAGTGACGTCGACGTATAATGTCAGGAAAATAGTGAACAGCTCTGCTATTGCTAAATGTTGGCCTTTCAAAATCTCTGAAGATATTATCACATGTCAAGTTTCTGCCAAGAATTTTGACTATTTTTCTATAATTCTAGAATAATCTCTGACACTTCATTATCTTTCATATGTAGGTTTTTACGTGTCTGTGTATATAGATTCACACATACAAACACACATGCAAACATACATAACATAGACGGGCATATGTAAGTACACGTATATATACATGCATATATATATATATACAT
>NC_068986.1:87853976-87856085 GCF_001194135.2 Octopus bimaculoides | reverse complement strand
TATATATATATAAGTACCTATATGTAGTCTGCTGATGATTTAGCTACAATTTCGAAGTTACTGTATATAATATTCTTTATAAATAACAATATGTTTGCACTTTATCAAAATATTGATTAAGCCTTCAGGTCCTTGTACGATTGTGTTTATTACATAATCAAAAGTATATACAAATATACACACACATATACGCACAAACATATAAATATATAGTACATAAATAATATTTTTATAAACAAACTCGAAAGGCTTTGTGAGTTATGGGGAGAAAGCTGCTATGTGTGAAAAATGACTGAATATTCAAAAGATCTATGCATTATTAACGTAAATCTCTCTGAAGCAGTGAGCTAGCACGCCGAATAAAATACTTTGCGGCATTTCATCCGTTTTTTACGTTCAGTGTTCAGTATTCACCGAGATTTTGTACCTTTATTAGAAACGATTATTAATGTAAATTTCAGCCTAAGCCAGTGTATTAAGACTGGATTTGTGAATTATAGGGTCAGTCCATTCAATAAGTTTCTTTGAAGTTTTCCTCTATTCGAATTCACTCACACAGCTTGGATCGACCCGAAGCAATAGAAAATTCACATACACAAAAAGATATGCAGCAGGATCGAACCCAAGATCTCATCGCTGCGCAGCAAACTTCTTAAACACTCAACCACCTCTGACAACATTACCCGAAAATGGTAAGTTTTAATTTGAGATTTTTGAGGTTATTTTTATCATGTCAACCAACTTGCATAGAATCTCAATCGTTGGTTGTTTAGTAGTCTACTAAAGCAAGAATGACAGATAAATGGCAGCACAAAGGAAGCTGACCATGTTCTATAACACATGACAGTTATTTCAGTTTAACTTCAAACTTAAGTCAGGAATCAATGCCTATTCCTTTACTTTCATCAATTTCATTCCTAATCCCTTCACATTACCAGAAGCTGTCATTTTGCTATGGACGCCTTGAATAAGAAAGGATTTCTAAGCTGAATCATATGATCTGCATAACACAAGTACTAACCGACAAATCCTGTTGGTTGAGATATAATATTACATCGCATTCATACATATTAGAGATTATTCTTTCAATTATTTAATTAAAATACCTCCAGTTCTCTTTTTCCAATCTCCCTCTTTCTCTTTCCTTCTTTCGGACGCTATCCATCTACCTTCCGTGCTTCTTTCTCTTACTCTTTCTCTTCTCGCCCCCTCTCTCTCTGACAAGCATGTTTAGATATACATACATATATATATATATATATATATATATATATATATATATATATATGTGTGTGTGTGTGTGTGTGTGTCTGTGCGTGTATATATATAAATATGTATGTATGTATGTACGTGCTTAAATGTGTACATTTGTATACACACAAATACATACATACCCATAAAAGTATATAGATATATGCATACGTATATATACATGAATGTATATATGTACAGTTGTATATGTATATATATATATATATATATATATATATGTATGTACGCATGCATGCAAGTATGTATACAAACACACACATATATAGGCGCAGGAGTGTGGTAAGTAGCTTGCTTAACAACCACCTGGTCGCGGGTTCAGTTCCACTGCGTGGCATCTTGAGTAAAGTGTTCTCTACTATAGCCTCGCACAGACCATACCCTTGTGAGTTGCTTTGGTAGGCGAAATTGAAAGAAGCCCATCGTATATGTATACATATATATATATATGTGTGTGTGGGTGTGTGTGTGTGTGTGTGTGTGTGTGTATGTGTGTGTTTGTGTGTCTGTCCTTGTGCCCCTAACATCACATGACAACCGACAGCTGGTGGTTTTACGCTCCCGTAACCTAGCTGTTTGGCAAAAGAATCCGGTAGAATGAGTACTAGGCTTATAAAGAATAAGTTCTGGATTCGATTTGCGCGACTAAAGGCAGTGCTCCAGCTGGCCGCAGACAAATGACTGAAACATAAAGCAAGTAAAAGAATAAAAGAAAAGGAATATATATGTGTATATATTGATACAAACGGCAACAAAAGAAAGAAAGAGAACTCGATATTATGTAATAGAGGGATTTATCTGTAAATATATGTGACACTTATTCTGTAGCCACACTCATTT
>NC_068986.1:87852213-87852792 GCF_001194135.2 Octopus bimaculoides | reverse complement strand
ATATATATATATATATATATATATATATATATATATATATATATACATACACACATACACGCATACATACATATATACACACACATACAGTTATATGTACACGCATACAGAACCTAAACACGCATACATATGGATTTATACAAATACATACACGTTTTTATATACACATACATATACATATATATGTACACATATACACACATATATACTTACAAACATACGTACACACACCCATACATCTAAATATAGACATATATTTTTTTATAAAATATACGTCTACACAAATACGCTCCCATACTTATTCACAAGTACACTCATATATGAATATGTAAAGAAACCTATGTATAAATAAATGCATCTGTGTACAAAAATGTACAAGGAGTAGACAACCATCATATGCATAGGTTTCTTTACATATTCAAAATATGTCTATATTTAGATGTATGTGTGTGTGTAAATATACATGTGTGTATATGATTGTGTATACATGTATATGTGAGTGTATGTCCACATGTGTATATATATGTATGTATATGTATGTATATGTGTGTGTCTGTGTATATATATATATATATATAT
>NC_068986.1:87849449-87850915 GCF_001194135.2 Octopus bimaculoides | reverse complement strand
ACACACACACACACACACACAAACAAACACATTCACCGGGCTTCTTTCAGTTTCTGCCTACCAAATCCACTTCCAAGTCTTAGCGAGCTAGGTCAACATTTTTTATCAAAGAGCTCAACAAACATTGGCATATATTATAAAATACCTGGGACAATGACCTTACACTTATTTATCGAAAGAAACAAAACGAAGCGGCGAGCTGGCAGAAACGTTAGCACGCCGGACGAAATGCTTAGCACTGGGGTCGATGTAATCAATTTAATCCCTTTGTCTGTCCTTGTTTGTCCCCTCTATGTTTAGTCCCCTGTGGGCAATAAAGAAATAACAAACAAAACGAGGTGAACCTCTAATATATGGCATAAAGAATATATACTTGACATGCACTAATAGCATATATCTGTGTGCGTGTATACGTATTTATCCGAAGACGACTATGGAGAAGTGTGATTCACTCGAGATTTCTAGAGAATATCTCATTCAAGATCGCTCTCTCTAGTATAGTGCTGTTGTTGTTTACTCTGGAGTAGTTCTCAGAATCAGTAACGATCAGAGAAACTAAACAGAGGAGGAGTACCCTTTATACTGTTTTATATAATCCTTATAAGGTGGAAAAGAAGTTGTCAGCCTACGGTTACGATGCTCGAACCCGTATCCCTTGAATTTCGGCTGAGTATTCTACCATTAAGCTAATCGGAACGCTGATAACAGTCACTGCCAAATTCAACGCTAAATAATAATAATTTTGGAAGGTGACAACATTTTCTAAACAAAGTTTGGAACCGTCGAATGAGTTTCGTATTTCACAGACAAGAAAGTACATTTCGAACTCTTTTAATTTGACGGTGATTGTTGTCAGCGGACCGTTTAGCTTAACGGTAGAGTACACAGCCGGTATTTAAGGGATACGGGTCCTAGATCCCCAGCCGCCTGCTGACAAATTTTCCCGTCTTATAAGGGTGAAATACAAAATCTTTCTGCTCTTTCACAGCTATACTGCGTTCAAATTTACTTTCATGTCTGTTTTATATATTTTGTTATAAGATATTGATTTCAAATTTGGTACAAGGAGGAGATAAACCAACAAAATCGAGCCTGAGTACATTGGTACTTTATCGACTATGAAACGATGAAAGGCAAAGTTGTCGACGGAATTTGAATTCAGATAGCAAAGATAGATGAAAGGCTGCTAAAACTTTTGCATGGAGTTCTAACGATTCTGCCAATTCGCCACTTTGCACATTTTAGAAATAATGATTACATTGTTAACTAACGATATTTCTTTGTTATTCAATGTCAACCAATCAGCTGTAGCAAAAATAAATATTCAAAGAACTGAACTATAGGCTCAGGATGATAAAGTTTTATAGCTTCAGCTACCAATACACTGTCCGTGTATGTTGTGTGTGTCTGTGTACGAGAGAGAGAGAGAGAGAGAGAGAGAGAGAGAGAGAGAGAGAGAGAGAGAG
>NC_068986.1:87848163-87849086 GCF_001194135.2 Octopus bimaculoides | reverse complement strand
TCTCTCTCTCTCTCTCTCTCTCTCTCTCTCTCTCTCTCTCTCTCTCTCTCCGACAGCCACATTCTAGATCTATCACTGAGTAAAAATTAAAAAAAAGAAAAATAGGATCAGAGGTCTTTCCCAAACCATAGGTTTATCAGGCCGGTCTCCTAGATTCTGTGACATATTAATTCCCGTCCCAACCAAACGTCGCAGGATTTCTCATTATTATCAGCTGAGTGGATTGGAGCGGCGAGAAATGAAGTGCTCAAGAAAACAACGTATCACTTGGGTTCAAGAATTGGAACCACGATGCTTCGAAGCTACCTACGTTTGAAGACTGTAATGTATATATGCTTGATTACATGTGAGTGTCCATGAGTGTGTGTGTGTCTATCCAAGTGTGAGCGTATGCGTTGGTGTTTGCCTCTCTTTGTAACATGCATTTTATGCCACAAGTTTGACAAGCGGTGTTAGTTCGTTTACGTCCTCTTAACGGTCCGTAAAAGCAAGGGCTTCTACCGAAATAAATGCCAGGCTATAAAACATAATGCTTCAGTTTGATTTGACGGACTAAAGCCTTCAAAACAGTGTCTAAGTATGGCTGTTGTTTGCTGATTAAAGCTATATATATATATATATATATATAATTAACATAATAGTGTAAAAAATTTGATATTAAATAATATCAATTTAATACCAGGAATCCAGCACATTAAAAGAATCAGAAGATTCACAAAAAAATTTCTTGAGATCTCAAAAGGATTATAGTATATGTGTATATTAAAGAGACCACTAAGTGGACTGTTAATGTGCTAGAAGAAGATCACTTAAAAATTCTAAAAGAAAATGCAGGGGACCAAAAACAGGCGGGCGAGACTAGTGAGAATTATAAATACCTAGGTTATCTGTAGACCATGGTTATATACACATGTACTATATAT
>NC_068986.1:87837338-87842273 GCF_001194135.2 Octopus bimaculoides | reverse complement strand
TATATATAAACTAGCACGCCGGATAAAACGCTTAGCGGCATTCGTCCGAGTTCAAATTTCATTGAGGCCGACTTTGCCTTTCATCATTTCGCTTTCGATAAAATAAGTAGCAGTTCACAGTTCAGCACTAGTCGATGTAATCGACTTAGCCCCTCCCCACAAAATTGCTGGCCTTGTCTCAAAATTTGAAAAACATCATCATTATTGACATCTGTATCTCTTTTCATTACACACACACACACACACACACACACACAAACGCGTACTTGCATGCGTACATACATGTAAGCGTGTATTTATGTGTGTGAGCATGTATATTATTGTACGTAGGATTTTGTCCAGTTTTAAGCGAAAATTACTCGTCCTGTAATTAAAATAAAATGAGGGGAAACTGTAAAACAAATACACAAAGAGCAACACAGAGAAGAAAAATATAAGAAAGCAATGTAAAACAAAACGGTATTCATTAAGCTGTGAAATATATGTGTAAAACATGTCAGTCATTGGTTTGGTATGTGTACAGCGGAGTATTAATACGGATACCGAAGTCATTTATTTAGTACAACAGCGAGATTCTACTGACCAAGGTCAGACTTAGGTAAATAGCTACATAAATACGTACATACATACATATATGCGCTCATATATACATACACATATACATACACACATGCATACATACATATACTTAGGTGTATAGGCTTGTATATATGTGTAGGTATATGGTTATGTATATATGTGTGTGTGTGTGTGTCAGTGTGTGTACATATACACACATATACATTCATACATATATAAAAGATACACATACATACATATGTGCACATACATGTATATGTGTATATGTATGTGTATATAAGTATACACACACACACACACATACACACACACACATATATATATATATATACACATACATACATATATATATGTGTGTGTATATGTGTATCTATGTATATATATATATGTGTGTGTGTATGTTTGTGCGTGTATATCTGTGTGTGTGCGTGTTTGTGTGTGTGTGTATGTGTGACAGTGTATATATTTGTTCATATGTACGTGTACATGCGGCAAAGCAAGTAAGTAGTCTCTTAGCTGTTTGTTGTTTCTTTTTTTACAATTATTAGTGTTTTTATTTTGTCCTCTTTCTTTACAATTTATCCATTTGTCCAGCCATACTTTGGAAACAGTGTTAAAAGTCGGTAATTTTAGTGTAGCTTGTTAATGAATAAATATATAATGAATCTAGTGAGGTCACTTGTACCTGACATATATGTCCATTCTTATAAATGTCCATCGTCCAGTCCATGTTTCTTTCTCCCTTTCCTTCTTTTTCAGTCCGTCGGTCTGTGACTCTTTTTCTCACCCTCATTTTGTCTGAGATCTTCTATATTATTATTTCATTATTTAAGGCGGTGAGTGGGCAGAATCGATAGCGTATCGGACAAAACTCTTAGCGGCGTTTCTTCTTCCTTTTACGATATGAGTTCAAATTCCGCTGAGGTCGACTTTGCCTTTCAGCCTTTTAAAATCGATAAATTAAGTACCAGTGAAACACTGGGGTCGATGTAATCGACTAGTCCCATCCTAGCAAATTTCAGGTCTTGTGCCATTTATTGGAATGGATTATTTGAGGTTGTTCGCTGGCAGAGTCGATAGCGTGTCGGATAAAACGCTTAGCGCTATTTCTTTTATCTTTATGAGTTCAAATCCCACCGAAGTCGACTTTGTTTTTATGCTTTCTGGATAGATAAAATAAAGTAGCTGTTGAACACTTGGGTTAATGTAATCGAGTTACTTCGTCCCCTAAATTCGATGGCCTTGTTCCAAAATGTTATTTGAAACTTTAAATTTCTTGTTTTTATCGTATACCTTGGGTCTAAACCATAGGCTCCAGTTTATGCTAAGTAAGTACTGATTCACTGAAGACATCAGCATCTGTAGCATAGGTGTTGTTTCTACCAGGGTAACTTTTGTTTTAGTTCCTGTAGATCAATATTTCTTAGGATTTTTCCAGTCCTCTTTTTATTAACTCATGTCTGATCAAAGAGGTTGTTTTCTTGCTGTTGTTGTTGTTGTTGCCGTTGTCGTAGTCGTTGTTATTATGAAGTGTGGCAGGAAGACAAAGAGATTATCAAACTGGAAAATTTCAAAAGTTCCTACCTGATATGGGAAATTTTAGAAAGAATCCCATGACAAAAGTGCTTAACGGGGAGATCGGGCTTTCTTGGGACAAACATTCTTAAGGACTGAGTTATCAACAGTAAAAATAACGTAGGTTGCCATACTCATCTATTTACAAGCTAACACGTCCCAATTAAGTTACAATTGTGTGAAAGCGGTGACACTTGCTGAGTTATTTCATGTAACTAAATATAGATATGGTAGACAATAATGAAACCTTGGATTTCCTCAATGAATTCGATTGCTCTTCTACTTGAATGCGATCTCTACGCTTCTTTCAGTCAGCCCAAGATGAGAAGCGTAAAAGTGCTGATTCGGAATCGCATGACTCTTAAAAGTAGCAGGATTTCTTAAGAATAGTAAGTCGATTCTCGCAGGTCAGAACGGCCCTGGAGAGTATATTGCTATCAGACTTGTGGCTTTTTATTTGCCTCGACAGAAGCTGGAAATCAGAGGGTCTTCAGACGTCCACAGTCTTCCCTCAGATCATATCGCTTTTTTGTTTTAGTTGGTGTGCGCGAAAAGCATCAAAAGGCAAGGCATTAAACTGCAACCATGGATTTTGCAGGAGTAGCTAATAGAAGAGTTGTATATAAAATCTAATAAACCAGCTCAGGCACTTTCATTTGAATGAGAAGTGTCTCCTGAATTTCTCCAGCGTACAAGGACAATCCGATAGGAATAATGAACTTTGTCTCTAGTTTCGGGTTGCACGCATCACAGTCCACAAATCTGAGATCAGTGCGGTCAAATTAGACAAATCTAGTAAACGGGTCTCCGAACACATGCAGCTAAATGCATTTTTCTCAGTTTCGGGAAAGTTTTATAGATCAGCTTAATAAAATATTTAAGGGAGATTTGACAAAGAATTTATAAATAATAAGAGGTGATCGATTTCATTAAAACAGTAAATTAGAGCAGATTCTGTCTGTTTTAGCAAAGTTGTAGCAACAGAAAACAGTTGTCAGAAGGTGGCTTAAGAAACTGATTTGTGAACGCATATGAAATCGTTTAGTCGTGTTTGGAGTGACAAGAGTCTTTCACTACTTCATCGACTAAACTCAGAAACGACGCATTGTTTATGCAAGACATGCTGTGAAACGCGACCGGAAAAATGCATTTCAATATACACGCTTGGTGGAGTGGTACAGTGTCCCCAGAGCGCCACATCTCGATATTTGACGGACTACAACAAGTGAGTGCTTCATATTTTCTAGCAGATTAAAGCATATTTTGAGAGGATTTTACCGCATTTTGTCGAACTGTACCGAATGAACGATGACTTGGTAACTTTGGACTTCAATGACGGCCTTGCTGGTCACCTGCAGTTATTCACAGGGAAGAACAGATCTCTTGTTCTGCTGTACAAACTGACATGTCGTCCGGACTGGATGATCTGCTCCACAAAATTTACATTTGTATGACACATTTGATTGCTACTGCCTTGGCAGCTGTCTAATGTTACTGGTAGGTCATGTAAGTTGAGTAGTGGTGACACAGGAATGCGATAATCATATGTTTGATATTTGTTTGAATTAATAACATGATATTAATGAAAATGCTGAATAATCTGAATGATATATTGTAGTGATTGAGGAGCAGGGGAGAGTCAAATACACCGAACTCCAAAAGGGGAGACCATGATGATCTAAAAGTACACTTCTCAGAGGATGAGGAGTGCATCGCTGCTTGGCTAAAAACAAGAATGCTCGCGTGCAACTTCGGAAGTTGAATTGCTAAGGACATGATCGGAACACAAAATAGTCAGTCGTGGTTTGCACTGAATTTTTTCCGAAGTGGCAGCAGCTTCTTGTTTTTGTGTAATTGGGTTGTCCTTGTCCATTGCTTTATACGCATACACTCACACATACACATACACACATGGACACATTCACACACGCACACACAGACACACACACACACATACACACACACACACACACACTTATATAAGAATTGTATTAAAACATCTTGAAAATAAAAAAAGGAAGCAAACTGTCACGAAATGTGCTGCACTTATTAAAGATGCTTTTACGCACAAAATTGATAATTTTCAAGTTAAGAAAATATTTCTTCATGCATCGTGATTGTAACAAGAATTCTTGGCAAAACATATCTATAAGCATACATACATGTGTGTGTGTGTGTGTGTGTGTGTGTGTGTGTGTGTGTGTGTGTGTGTGTGTGTGTGTGTGTGTGTGTGTGTGTTTGTGTGTGTGTGTGTGTGTGTGCATGAATGCACGTATGTATATATGTACGAGTGCTGAGTGGCAAAGGTTTGTGTTGCAAGATCACTGCTATGTTACGGTTAATGCCTTTGTATTCCAGCATAGTGCTGAGATCATCTCCCAATGCAGACATAACTGTTCTATGTCCCATTTCGAGTGCTATGCACGTTGTTTATTTACTTATTTTTATCATCTCTTTCAAGCCCACTTTTACATTTATGCAAATCATCTAGGCCAAAAAGTTGTTCCGTTTTGTTTTGCATATATTTAAGTGTCATTTTGCAAAAGTTAAGCGAGACTAATGTTGTGCTGATAATGTTTATTGAAGGGAAAAAGATATCCCAGATATCCACAAGCGATTGGCGTAACCTTTCTGGAAGGGACGATGATTTAAATAAATCAAGAATTCATCTTATAAGTTATAAACTCTTATTCCTTTTTGTTGTTAAATATATGTCTTAGCACATTTTGGTTCCATTCCTGTGCATGTATGAAAGTCTGCATATGTATATGTGTATGCATA
>NC_068986.1:87833999-87836803 GCF_001194135.2 Octopus bimaculoides | reverse complement strand
TATATATATGTGTGTGTATGTATATGCATGTATGTATATATATATATATATATATATATATGTGCGTGTGTGTGTGCATGTGTGTGTGCATGTGTGTGTTTGTGTGTGTGTGTGTTTGTGTGTGTGTGTACATTCACGTGTGTGATGTGTTGCTCTTTAACACCAGATCAGCTTTTATCATGCAGAACTAAACCTTAGTATTTCAGATCACCCTATCTTTTACATATGTATAAGATCATCATAAGCGTCTCATTCCCCACCCAGCTCTAATCAGAATGATATGAGAAAAATTTAGCTGCTTTTTCTAGCGTATCGAGAGATCAAATAAGAAAATCCTTATTTGGATATTGCCGATAGTAGTGGTGGTACCAGTTAAGTGGTCACAATATGCAAATTATAGCGACAACAGCAGTGTAGAGACAGCCTAGCTATATCGTTCATTATATAATTGGCAATGTTTTAATTAAGAATGTATGGGAGTGACCATACCTTTCCTAAAGGTGTAGGATTAGGGTAGGTGGAGGTGTCGGAGAAGTGTCAGAGTGACGGAAGTATAGACGCAGATTAAGTAGGTATGGTTATTTCAGATCCATTTATATAAAATGAAAGGTTTAAAGAGTAAAATATCTCGATGAGGAAGTGTCGATAATAGTTATGGTGATTGGGATGGTGGGTGTAATAATGGTGGCGGCTGTGATGATGTTGGCGGTGTTGAAGATAGTCTGGTGGCGATGATAGTTGTGGTAGAGATGGTTGTTGTGGTGGTGGTGTTTGTGATAGTGGTAGTGGAGGTAGTGGTGGTGGTAGTGGTGATGGTGATGGTGGTGGTGATAGTGTTGGAAATGATTATGATGGTTGTGGCCGTGGTGATGACAGTGATAGGGAACGATACGGGTACTGATGAGGTTGCAAGAAGGTGGGTGACAGCGGTGGTGGTGGTGGTGGTGGTGGTGGTGGTTTTGGTGGTGGTGGTGGAGTGGTTGTCGTCGTCATCTTCTTTTATAGCAGTGGTGATGGGTATGGTCGTACTGGTAGTTCTGTTGGTGTTAGTGAAGGTTAAAATACTGGTGTGGGTGTGAAGTGCTTGTGGTGGTGGTAGGGGCGATGCAGGTATGAACAGAAACAAAGAAACAACAAAAAATTTGGGAAATGATTTTGTACACCTCCGGAGTTGGATTACTAATTAAAAATGTGTAATTATCTAATTGAGAATTATTCGCTGATCTAGTGCAATAAAGCTACTCTAACCAAAGTGACCTTTATAATTATACATGATTGACTAAAAGCATACATGATAACTTTCATGTTCAGCATGTCAAGTGTGATTGTGTGTGTTGATCATGATGTCACCACCTAAGTATGTCACCCCCTCAATCTTTTCTCTTACTATTCACATATTACATAATGAGCGTATCTGAAATTGTGGACATTTTTTAGGGTCTACAAAGATAAATAATTTCGCCATTCGTAATAAGCTATATTTTGATATGTTTTATTTTTACTTAATTTCTCCTCAGAATTGAACCCAACCTTTTACTCCCCACTTTACCTCCTGTAACGCTTTGTTTCTTATTTCTTTCATCATTTCAATTCTTAATCTTCCTCCACTTCTCACCTTGGACTACTTATACTCATTCATTCTCATCACATCAAACACCGCCCCAAGTACATTCATTCACTTCAGTTTCTTTCTCATTTACTTGTCGACAAATACCATTTTCTCTAAATTACTCTCAGATAAAGGAAGAATGTCCGAAACATCATTTTAATCATTCTTCATGGCAATAAAATTTTATAAATTATATTATAAAATTATAAATATTGACTAATTGACACTACCGGATCAAACAAAATGACACAAGTAGACACAGTGAAGTCATTAAATGACATCTAGTGGAGAGGTTCCAAGACGTGTGCTCAGGGTATTTCGTGGGTATGGAATTACCCTTTATACTCCATAGCTTCTAGGTCCAACTCACTCGAGTGGGTAGTACCAGCAAATAGCCCTAGTTATGGGTCAAATAGCAAAAGGTGGGTTTGTAATTAAGACATACAGAACTCGCTGGAGGTTGGCCACTAGATCTCTGTCACTGGTCAAATACGCATATGGACATGTCCTACTGTCACGTGATCCAGTTTTCCTACTTTGGGATTCAGTACACTTTTACCTCTAGGGTAAGCATCAGTAGGAATGATACTTGTGCAATGAACAGTAACTAAACCAGCAAAAGACAACATGAAACCATTAATGTACTTTTCTCAAAAAAAAAAAAAAAAAAGAAATGAGACTTCTGGCATTGGAGCAGAGCTTATAACGAACGACGACTGAAGGCATTGTATATGAAGACCCGTAGAGGGTAAGAGAAGGAAAGTATGGATAAGAAAGATCACAGGAAAGAAAGCAGAGGATTGTAGAAGACTCCTGTGAGTAGAGGCAAACATGGTGATTAACGAAATGTTAAGTAACAAATGTATGCTAATATACATTATTTACATTATTTACATTTGACGGATATTTGTCCTCATCTTGTTTGTTGTTAACACAACTTTTCGGCTGGTATACCTTCCAGCCTTCATCAGGTGTCTTCGGGAAATTTCGAACCT
This sequence comes from Octopus bimaculoides, assembly GCF_001194135.2. Taxonomy (NCBI): domain Eukaryota; kingdom Metazoa; phylum Mollusca; class Cephalopoda; order Octopoda; family Octopodidae; genus Octopus; species Octopus bimaculoides. The sequence continues at coordinate 87,834,199 of NC_068986.1, read as the reverse complement.
GGGTATTCATTCCTAAGGTATTTTCGGTGTTGGTATTATTATTATTATTATTATTATTATTATTATTATTATTATTATTATTATTATTATTATTCAGGTCACTGCTTGGAATCGAAATTCCCAGGACACCTGATGAAGGCTGGAGGGTATATCAGCCGAAACGTTGTGTTAACAACAAACAAGATGAGGACAGATATCCG
>NC_068986.1:87830668-87833989 GCF_001194135.2 Octopus bimaculoides | reverse complement strand
CCCGAAAGGATGAAAGGTAAAGTCGACCTCGGCGGAATTTGAACTCAGAACGTAAAGGCAGACGAAATACCTATTTCTTTACTGCCCACAAGGGGCTACACACAGAGGGGACAAACGAGGACAGACTAACGGATTAAGTCGATTATATCGACACCCGTGCGTAACTGGTACTTTATTTATCGACCCTGAAAGGATGAAAGGTAAAGTCGACCTCGGCGGAATTTGAACTCAGAACGTAAAGGCAGACGAAATACCGCTAAGCATTTCGCCCGGCGTGCTAACGTTTCTGCCAGCTAGCCGCCTATGTAAATAATGTACATAATTCCTCATCTCTTATATATAGAACTGTATGCTAATATATCCTGTATTTCTCTCGCTACTCTCTATATTGACTCCCTTTATTTTCATCTCTTGATTTATAATGAACGCTGATGAATTTCTCTTTACAAGTGAATATCTGTTGATTATAAGTATGCTATTTTTTAAATGATTTCTTCTTATTATTATTTGGTCAATTACACGAAGTATGTTCCTCTTGTCTACCACCCTTCTGCTGCTTATTATTTGCGCTGCTAATTTTAAAAAAAGGCATAGATAACTGCTCTTTACCATTGTGTAGCATTAGAACACACGATTTTACTACTGCATAAAGTTGGTGTTTACGATTTCACCATTCTCGGTAGAAGCAGTTGTTGTCTTTGACTAGGTACAAATCAAACAAAATGAAGTAGAGCTGCAATGAAAATCGTCTGACCGTAATGATCCTGTGATTTTAGCTATATCTACATTATAAAAAATTAGCAGAATCGATAAAAACGAGATGAAAACTGACTGTTATATCATGAGTTCGAAACTTGCCGAGGGTAAGTTTGTCTTTCATTGTTCTGGAGGTCTCGATGAAGTAGAGTGTCATTGACTTTTGTTGAAGTTTAGGTCCAGCTCTGCTTATATTGAACAAATTTAAATTAAAAGCATTCAAGCCAGGACCAAGACATCCTTCTAGAAATATGTCTTGGACTGTATTGATCAAAGTGTTCTTTCATGTCTGGAGACAATACGATATGTTATGAGGGAGATTTGTTTGTAATTTTTATCAATGTTAATCACAGCCTAGAGGATTGTTGTAGGTTAACTTCATAAAATACCAATTAATGTTAAGAATAATTTTTCAGTTTCGTTGTCAAAACTTCTCCTGTTCGGACACTTCCGTACAAGTTCCCGGATATTTCAAAGAAACATTTAATTAGTTCTTCTGACTTCCATGCTCCAGTAATGTCTATAATTTAGCTTCAGATGTAGGCGGTTGATTTGGTCATTTCCCAAGGAAGTTGTTGGTGGCAATGATCATTGTAGGAAAATGTTGCATATGACTGGATAACTTAACTGCTATTCAACAACATAATAGTACATATAAACACACGCAAACACACACACACACACACACACACGCACACATACACACACACACACACACAAGCACATTGTTATATGTATATTTTGAACTTGCATATATGTATGCAATCTGTGTGTTTATAAATACACACACACACTCACATACACACACATACGTATATATATATATATATATATATATACATGTAAATAGATAGATATAGATATAAATATATATGCATGTTTGCATGTATATATGTATACTTGTATAAGAGCTTGTGAGTAAGTGCATGAATATATCACATATGTGCAAGTGTGTGTGTGTGTGTGTGTATGTATTTACACACATATATCTATCTATCTATCTATCTATCTATCTATCTATATATATATATGTGTGTGTGTGTGTATATATATATATATATGTGTGTGTGTGTGTGTGTGTGAGCGTACATATATATATATATATATACATATATTCAGACATGCACACACACACGCGCGCGTGCACACATACATATATAACATATAAATGCCAACCAAGTGTGGCGTTCTATACGGGACAGTGCTACTGCCGTTCATAGCCCCAGGAAGGCATCTCCTCCAGCTGGTTAACGACACACATTCTGTGTCCGATTAGTATTTGTGAGGGGAGGTCATCGCTCCCATCTCTGGCTTTAGCGATGGTTTGTCGCTGGAAAAATCCTACAATATCTTGCGAGTTGGGTGAATTTTCATCACTAGCTGGTGATTCACACACGCTGAGGGCGGGTAACCACCCAGAAACTCGAATCCGTGTGTATCACGTAGGCTAGGGATGGGAGCGATGACCTCCCTTCGCAAATACTAATCGGACACAGAATATGTCTCGTTAGCCAGCTGGAAGAGATGTCTTCCTGGGGCTATAAACGTCACTAGCACTGTCCCGTATAGGACGCCACACTTGGTTAGTAATTATATGTTACTCTTTCGTACTGCTATGTATATGTATTTATATATGTATATATTGATAGAAATGGTAAGACAACAAAAGAATGAAAGAGACCTCGATATTATATATATAGATAGATATATAGATAAATAGATAGATAGATCATAAATAGATAGATGCATACATACATATATTTTAAAAAGCAATCTGTGTGTCATACTTAATGCATATACATGAAAATGACTGCGTTATTAATATGTAGATAATAGCTCTTATGCACGTACTCTGTTAAATAACACAAGATCATATCAGTAGGAAACGAAAATCGTCCAAAATTTTCGATTGCCGCATATATTTGTGTGTCATTTAGCAGATTCCATTCTTAAAAGATATTATCTCAAAACGAATGCGACAGCTAAGGTGACTTCTCGTCTTGTATTTGCGTTAAGTACGATACATAGAATCATACACATATCTCGAAACCTGAAAGACTATTCTTTCTAATATCTCCTATTTCTTGAGTGTAAACATGATACACACTATTTCGTTTTTTTCCTATCGCGTCGACATGGTGTTACTTCTATTTTTTATGATATATCATATACACTCAAGTGGTCATTCCAGTTCGAACCTCTGTACACTGAACTCCTATCTCACATGGAATACTTGCTCATCTGTTTCATTCTCTATCTTAACCGGATACTGCACGAAATTCTTGCTTGTTTCCAGCCACATAGTTCCGGGTTCAGTCCCACTGCGTGGCACCTATGTGTGTATTTGTATGTGCGTTTTAGCGTTTGTGTTTGTCCACTAACACCACTTGACAGCCGGAGACCAATAGATTAATTATTAAGCTTACAAAGAATAAGTCATGGGGTTGATCAGTTCGACTAAATAACTTTAAGGCCGTGCTCCAGCATGGCTACAGTCTAATGACTGAACTGAAACAAGTAAGAGAGAAACAATATATATATATGTATATATACATATATATGCAT
>NC_068986.1:87826819-87829831 GCF_001194135.2 Octopus bimaculoides | reverse complement strand
TATATATATATATATATATCTGCGAGAGTGTATGTGTGTGGATCTGTGTTTGTGTTTCTCCTTACCCTGCGCTTGACAACCGGTATTGGTTTGTTTACATTCTCTTAATGTTGCAGTTCGTTCGTTTAAAACCGTTGAAGGCGGTGCCACAACATTGCTGCATTCCAATGACTGAAAGAAATAAAATACAAAAAAATGAAAAAAAAAAAAAAGAAAGAAAACTCGGCAATGATGCTTTCCTTTCTACTCTGTCTGTTCTGAACTTGAGATAACTTGAGGAATTCAACAGGAAAAAGCTTCTGGAACAATAAAATCTTAGAAAACTCTTGCAAAGGCATTTTGAGTATAATGCATGATAGTCTCTCTCACTCTCTCTCTCTCACTCTCTCTCTCTCACACACAAAATATAGTATTTCTGTGTGTGTGCGTGTAGTTTTCCATGAAAATCAGTTCATTGTACATGCTTCATTGATATGAAAACTATATGCTGTGTGTGTACATCGAGATAATTTTCTATATGAGAGTGAGCGTATGTGTGTATGTGTGTGTGTGTCTATGTGTGGGTGAATACATGTGTGTGTATGTGTGTGTTTAGTCATGTCTTGTGTGTGAGAGGCAGTATATGTATCACCTGTGTATGTACGTATAATTTTGTTTTTATGTGTTCTTGTGAACATTTAAGTAGTCAAATATCGTATATTTGAATATATACTTTTGTGCAGTAATGTATGTTGGTGAGTATATAAAGCAAGGTGAATATACATACATACATACACACACACACACACACACACACACACACATATATATATATATATACATATATGTGTGTGTGTGTGTGTGTGTGTGTGTGTGTGTGAGAGAGTGTGTGTGTGTGTGTGTACTTTCACATAAGTGTCTTCATACGTATATATTTATATATATGCGAATACATGGGCATGTATATAACTTTGCATAAATATACATATGCGTACTTAAACTTTGCATAAACATATATATATATATATACATACATATATCATACATGTCTTTAGATGTATACAGACACACACATGCACACACGCATACACATGCACATGCAAATATATTTATATACATAGTTTATTTCTCTTTCTATTATCAGCCTTTGGCCTCTATTGAAATGCTAGCTCAATTTGACAGTCCACTGCATCATTCCGAATGTTATTAGTTTTATTCTGTATCATAGTGGTCAGTTGAGAGATTCTCAGTATTTCATTGCCTTTATACTCACCTTCAAGACATAGGTATACATACATACACACTCATGTACAGATAGACGTAGTGACTCCTAAGCACTCACACACTTAAACACTTTTATTTGACTCCCATACACATACAATCTCATTCAGCCACATTTATTGACGTAAGTACGTATACATTGATATAGACACATATATATATTTGTGCGTCTATTTGTCTTTGTATGTATCAATGTAAATGTGTGCGAACGAATGTGTTTATATGCTTGGGTGTATATTTGTGTGTCTGTATGTGTGTGTGGACTTTATTTTTATTAGTTATCATCAGTGAAAGGGATGAAAATCTATCAATTCAACGTTGGTCAAGCCGATAATGTACACCACACATATACACACAATCACACTATTTTACATACACATAGAGAAAAACATACACGAAGATATTCTCATACGTACACCCATACCGTAGTATGGATATATATGTAAATGACCATGTGTATGTATGCATGTATACACACATACTTACATATATATGTATGTATGCATATGTGTACACACGTACACACACACACACACACGTATATATACACTCACACACACACACAACACATTAACAATGTGTGCGCATATATATATATATATATACTCACGTTTACAAATATACATATATGCGCACACATTGTAAAGAAATGCATAAATGTATATGCACATCTAAAGAAATATCTGCACATACATATGCGTATGTGTGTATGTGTTTGTGCATATGTTTGTGTGTGTGTGTGTGTGTGTGTGTGTGTGTGCCAGAGTGTTTGTGCGTGTGTAAATATATGTCCGTTGCCTCAGCAAAACCAACCTGAGAGGCTTCTCTGTCCACCATCTTATCTCCCTGCCTCACCCCTCTCCCCCTGTCTCCCATCACTTACACTCCCTCCCTTCACCAATCTTTACCCCTGTTTCCATCTCTATATTCCTGCCCTCTAGATTATTTCTTACATTCTCTTCTACTCCCCCTTCAACCCTCATTCCTTCTCCCTCCCTCCCCACTCACATTTACTGGCCGTCACACAGAATCTCTCCCTCCCGCCTCTCTGTCTCTCTATCTCTTTATACCTCTATTTATTTTATTCCTTCACATATATCCGCCACCACGCACACCTACGTACACACACACACACACATATACACATACACGCACGCACGCACAAACACACACACCTTACACACATATATATTCTCACAATCTATGTGTTCACTAAAAAGACATATCGATCTGGCTTGGACCAAATCGGGAGAATGAAAATAAAATATTTCGGGTGGACAGGCCGTTAATTACAGATCAATATAATAGTATTGCTACGGAACGTATCGCTGCGAATGACTCGGTTATAAGTTTTCAACTATAATAATTGCTTATAGCAATCCTATCGTTGCGAAAGTGATCTAGTTGTCCCCTCTTTCATGCAGCTCAAATGTTCCTTGCTACAGTCTGGCGTATTTGGTCAGATTTAACCGTATGTATGCATGTATATATGTATGCATGTATGTATGTGGCTACGTCTAAGTGTATGTGGGCACGTGTGTGTGGATGTTGTGTATGCATGTGTGTGTGTGGCTGTATATATATGCATAAATGTATATGAATGATGCATATATATATATATAAATACATGTGTATATATATGTATAATGTATGTATGTATATGTGTAGGTAAGTACATCGACTATATTACATATGAAACTAAATCCGCGCGCCTGTATATATATATATATATATATATATATATATATATAT
>NC_068986.1:87825817-87826467 GCF_001194135.2 Octopus bimaculoides | reverse complement strand
TATATATATATATATATGTCTTTTTATATATTGCATTTTCTGTGTAAATGGAATGGGCGTTTTTAGGCGTTCTTAGAAGGCGTAGAAGGCTAATTCCAATCATCCAAATTTAGGACATCCTTTCGCACTAAGTGAGAGAGAAATAGGGAGAGATGCTGGACACAAAAGGGAAAGAAAGAGAGAGAGAGAGAAGAAGAAGAAGAACAACAACAACAACAACAACAAAATGAGAGAGGGGGGGTGAAATGAAGTGAATGGGTTTGTGTTTAAGATATAGACATAACGACACAGAGAGTAGGAAAAGGGTCAGATAATAGAAAAGAGAGCTAGAATGTGTGGGAGAGAACGAGAGAGAGAGAGAGAGAGAGAGAGAGAGAGATACGAGGAGAGAGAAGTTGTTAAAACCATGTGATTTGTATAAAGCGAGGCAGGCATGAAATGACTGCAAGTAAACGGCTGCATCATTATACTCCCCGCTACACTTCACACAGCGTATGTATGAATGCCTGTATGAATGCACGTGTGTGTGTGAATGTGTGCATATATATTTATATGCAGAAATATTTACACATATAAACATAACATTCACACACACGTATATACATACACACACACACATATATGTGTGTGCGTGTGTATTTACACACACA
>NC_068986.1:87824301-87825120 GCF_001194135.2 Octopus bimaculoides | reverse complement strand
ATACTTCGTCTTATTAAGCATTAGTTATGCCATACCGGCGTGATATAATACAATAGCTATGGGTCCGTTTGTAGAGTCGTGCTGTGTTTATGCGCTAGTTTGTGAAATAATAAACGTATCTATAGGACACTAACAGATATTACATGTAAGCGTTTGTATATATGTGTGTGCATGTTTCTGTGTGCATGTGGGTGGTGTGTGTGTGTGTGTGTGTGTGAGTGTGTGTGAGTGTGCGTATGTGTATGTATGTGTATTATATGGAGAATGGCATTTACAAGTCTAATTCTTTCGATTTCGAATTCATCGATGGAACTATTCAATTTCAAATTGCAATGGAACAGAACTTGTCTTGTCTATACCATTATCTAAAAAAAAAAAATAAAAAAACCTTTTGGCTCCCCTTTTTTTTCTTTTAAATGAACATGTCCCTGGACCGCTGTATTTTAACGCTGGTTCAATACCATGGGTCTATCTATTTCCAATTTTCATTAAAGCGTTAAGGTAATACCTCATAATTCTTGGATTTTTTTATTGTCTCTATACATACACACATACATACATACACACACGTACACACACACACACACACACACACACACACATAGGAGAAGGTGTGGTTGTGTGGTAAGTAGCTTGCTTACCAACCACATGGTTCCGGGTTCAGTCCCACAGCGTGACACCTTGGGCAAGTGTCGTTTACTATAGCCTCAAGTCAACCAAAGCCTTGTGAGTGGATTTGGTTTGACGGAAACTGAAAGAAGCCCATCGTGTATTTGTGTGTGTATGTGTGTGTGTGTGTGTGTGTGTGTGTGTGTGTGT
>NC_068986.1:87816585-87823110 GCF_001194135.2 Octopus bimaculoides | reverse complement strand
ATATATATATATATATATATATATATATATAGATAGATAGATAGATAGATACATACATACATACATGAAGGGCATCGACATGGTTTCTGATCAAGCTTATTCATTAACCATTGGTGATGTCAAGATTATAGTAGAAGACGATTGATCATATAGCTACGTACAGGTATTAAACCTGGAACTATATAGTTGTGAAGCACTCTTCTTAATTATGCTGCCAATCTTGCGTCTCAAATTATAATTTTCCATATATTCTAGTAATCGTGGTATATCAAAGAAAATTTTGGAGCTGCACTTTGATTATGCATTCTATATATCTGTACGCATATAGTCCTTATACTATTACTGTATTTACGGGTGGGTGAGTGAAATAAAATAACTCATAGTGCGTAGTTACTATAGGAGATTCGATAGGATACTACAATACATATGGAATAACATGAAAAATATTTCAGTAGCCTATTGTGTGAATTGGAACAACTAAGAAATGGATTACATTTCGTTTGATGTATATCATGTCATTTTAATACATATTCGTGAATGTTGATGAAGGATTGTCTAACTTTACGATTAAGAATCACGCTTCACAACCACCAGGTTAGGAGTTCTATCGTACCGCGTGGTTAAACCTGCAAAATGTTGACATCAACTGGAAATTTCCATAGAAATAATGATAGTGACAAGCTCTATCTAAGATATAAAGGAGATGGTGGCTTTTGATCAGTGCAGACAAACTTCAAATGTCGTATATCCTCCTTCATATAGCACTTCCTAAACAACAACGGCAAAAATAAATACATTAACTTAATGTTGAAAAGTGAAGATAACAATAATCTGCATATCAGCGGCGATCTCTTCAGGATGCACTATCTTCCTGATGACTATCATATAATCTCCTAAATAGCCATACTAACCTACCTCGGAGATTATCTGGATGTGAAACGCTTGAAGAGGGCAGTGAATTGAAGCGCAGCCTCTACTAGATCAATAACGGCTTCATCACATCACATCTCGAAGGACATGCATTTGCATTCCTAGAACAGCAGAATGCAACGAAGTACCTCATACAGGAAAGAGGCAGTGAAGCTCTTGGAGCTTCAAGATGTAACCGAAGATGTAGATGATGCCATATTTTTGTGGAAGACATCACACATGGCTTTAAAGGCATCCCCAAAATATTATCAATCTACTATGTCTCCATGCGCTATGGCATTGTCGCAAAAGCAGCTTACAATGATATTCGGAAAAAAGACTCTCCTGGAATAAATATAGAGAATCCCTCTATTATTGAATACATATGCAAACATCAACACAAATAATAATGGTGAAACTTTCTCATCAAATCATCTGTCAAGTGAAGATATGACAGGCCAGATGTTGCTTGGGACAGACAAGAAAATGTATGTACCGTCATAAAGATTAGCTGTCCTGCTGATGTGAGCATTTTGAAAAGCAAAGGGAAAGTGGATAACTATGGACAAATGCTTCGAAATCTCTAGCTTCTATATCCAAATTATAAATTCACATTTGCACCAATAACAATTGGTTCACGTATATTTGTGAGTAAATGATTACATGACGATTTGGATAAGTTAGATTTTCAGAAAAAGAAATCAACTAAGCCGCACATTATAAACACAATCCGTGGAACAATAAAAAATATGCAATTTTTTTTTCAAATTCAAAATGGACCATTGTTTATATTATTTACGTTGCAACGATGGAGCTTTGTGTCATTGTTAGAAACTAGCACCTCACACAGAAGAAAAAAATAAACAATTAAATACAGAGAACATACATGCACAGACACACATACTGGTCGATACGTTGCGTTCAATGCGAATACTGTTTTAAAATTTTGGCACAAGACCAGCAATTTTTGGCGAGGAGATAAGTCGATTACACCAACCCTCGAGTTCAACTGGTACTTATTTTATTGATCCCGGAAAGATAAAAGGCAAAGTCAGCCTCGGCGGAATTTGAACTCAGAACATAAAGACGGACGAAGTATTGCTTAGTATTTTTGTCCGATGCGGTAACGATTCTGCCAGCTCGCTGCCTTCCATAAATGCGAAGATTAACAAATTGTTTTGATAAAATTCTGTAGTCCATCATGCTAGAAATAACAGCTACTGCAGCAATAGGACATCATATTTAACAGTTATCAACGATTACTAATTGGAGAAAGACAATCTTATTAAAACCTGAAGAAAAACGTTAAAAAACAAATTACTAAGATTTTAATATGATATTGCCCATTATGACGATGCAGGTATTTCAGATGGTAATATTTACAACTATAATGGCAATAGCATAATTAAATGAAAATAAAATGCTTAAGTAGAAAATACAATTAGAAATATTTTTAGCGATGCACATATGATGGTAAGAGGGTAACATTGAGGAGAGAGCGGGATTAAGAAGAGAAGGAAAATAATCAAATTGATCTACCCTTTTTCAGTGTGTTTTTTTATTGTTTCGTTTTGACGTAAGCCAGAAAGCAATAGCAAATTGTGTGCTAAAACCAAAACGAGGAGTAACCAAACAAGTTCACTTCTACGACTCCTTATCTATCTATCTATCTATCTATCTATCTATCTATCTATCTATCTATCTATCTATCTATATGTATGTCTGTCTGTCTGTCTGTCTACATATTTACTCTCTCCGTTCCACTAAGGTAGCCCCACAGGTTCACGTATCATCGTTATATGGCAAAAGCTATTTCTCGGAGGTTTCCCATCATTGCAAGGCTTCCATTACAGTTTTAGCTAACGCTGATTAGAACTTAACCCCTCAGGCATAAATTCACACCGGGGGTTTACATTCATTAAGTCTCAAGATCGTTTTATTAGCTTATTACCGCCGGCCCAAAAAAGTATACTGCATATGTATGTGTGTGATTCATATATGTGCATGTGTGTGTGTATCTTTGCTTGTGTATCTGTGTGTGTTGCATACGTATGTTTATTAGTGTATATATGATCCTCATTTTTTGGTTGGTGACAGAAAAATTTTCCAGCCACCCAGTACATCACCATCCACTTCTGTTAGGTTCAGCCACTTCGATCCTCTCTCATGTCATTTTTGTTTGTTCATATATATATGTATATATATATATGTATATATATATATATATATAAATAGAAAGAGAGAGAGAGAGAGAGAGAGAGAGAGAGAGAGAGAGAGAGAGAGAGAGAGAGAGAGAGAGGGAGAGAGAGAGAGAGAGAGAAAGAGAGAGAGAGACATATATATATATACAGGCATATATGATATATATAAATATATGCATACACATACATGTATACATATATATACACACACTATGTATACGCATACAACCACACTCAGCTCACAAACAAACATATCGTGCGCGCGCGCGCACACACACACACACACACACACACACATATTTGTCACGTCCTTTCATTTCATTGGTGGGGTTAATATCGCTTGGGCTTTTAGGTTTCCTCCCATCAATAATATCATATAAAGTAACACTTTTTGCTAACGTCACGAAACTATAACGATAGCAACAACGATTTTAACAACCACAACAGCAAGGATCATTGCTGCTGCTACTACTACTACTACTACTACTACTACTACTACTACTACTACTACTACTACTACTACTACTACTGCTACTACTACTACTGCTACTACAACAAATCGTAGTAGGTTCAGTTTTGTCTATATCTTTTCAAACGTAACGAACATCATTGCCACTTCATTTACCCACTACCTTCCCAGCTATAAATAACTATTAGAACACTGTTAATATATATGTGTGTGTGTGTGTGTGTGTGTGTTTGTGTGTGTGTATGTATGTACATATATATGCATGTATTTATGTATCTGTGTGTCGTGCGCTCCTGCTTGTGTAAGTATGTATGCACAGATATATACGAACACATATATAAGTACATGTATATATTACATACACATATATACATATATACATACGTATGTATGTATGTATGTATGTATCTATGTATGTATGTATGTATTCACACATGCACACATACATATTAACTGCTTAGTGTATTTCTCCTAGAAAATTAGGTGTAACTTTCTTGATAAATATTTTTCACTTCCGAAAAGATATATATGAATATCGAACTAAAACATTCGCTTCACAATCAAGAGATTTTACATTCTATCCTACTGAATGGTTTATTGAGTAAGTACCTCTTACTATAGATTCGAGTTGATTTAAGCCTTGAGAATGAAACTTGCTAGATGAAAATTCTAAAAGCCTAACGAATTGAATATATCTGTTATTCAAAAGACCAAACATTTTAATGTGGCACGTTGATTGTGGTAAACTGTTACATTAAGTGTACAGGTGTCTCAAGAATATTCAGTCATTTGTTCACTAGTTCAATGAGTAAGTATTTCAGTTAATCGAATAAATGGAATATTCACGCTTCCATATGCCCTGCCCCTCTCGAGAAATCACACATCTGGCATCACGTCGTCTAATACTACCTCCAACTCTTCTTTCGTGCGCATATGGAGACACCTCAGATATATAAGAGAAATTAGTTGTTTCCTTTCACTTACCCTTCTTAGGAGTTTTATGCAAGCAAATTTTTTAGGCAACACGGAACTAAGTTGTGCGACACACTTATTCTAGGAGGAGGAGGAAGAGGAGGAGGAGGAGGAGGAGGAGGAGGAGGAGGAGGAGATGATGATGATTATTCAAGAGTTGAAATTTCTAAGGATGAAAATTACGGACAAATCAATCTACTGATGAAACTAATTAACGAATTAAAATCAGATCTTTGTATAGACGTTCGATATTACTTCCCATGGGTAAGATTTATCACTAAATTAATAACGCAACCCTCACCTGCGCAGAATTAATGAATTAGAAACGAACATCATGATCACTAGGTTAATCGAAATGAAATATTTATCGAAATATCATTCTGTTCGAAAGGGATGTGGGTACTCATCCATGTCTACTCATATAAACATATCAAAAAAACAAACAAGGTACGTCGGAGACGATGAAAGATTGAAAGAACGAAATACATGAAAAGTTCATACAGTTCTTAGCAAAAAAATTTTAACGGAACAACAATACTTCAAAAGGTGGAGCGGTAAATACTGCAGAAAGATACACAACAAAGAAATATCTGAAATCAAATGACACCTGAAATAGGAAATACACAATCAATCGCAAACAATCTGTTAGTATGAATACATTGGCAACGGTTATCTTCAAGTGGAAGAGACAGTTCGATATCAATCCTAACAACTGAATAGAAATCAATGCAGTACCAACAGCAAGAGAAAAAGAATTCTAAGTAGAACTATAGAAGGCAAAGATATTGCCATGAATGTAATTATCCAAAACAAGAACAACAACACCTGAACCATCGTGGGTGGCGGTTAGAGTAGAAGAAACAAACCAGTCGCTACAAAGTATAAAGAACAGGACGTGATGAGATTGTAAATTTGTAGTTAAAGTATTCAAGAACGGCGTGTAAAAAGCTAGCGACGACGTTTGACCCTTTTAATACCGGCCCAATTGAGATCATCCTTGGTTTTATAAAACAAACTTCGTACTTTAAGGTGATCTAAGTTAAAATATTTTCTACAAAATTTCATGTTCATATATGTTCCAAACACTAGATTAATAATGACAATTATTTTTGCTAAATACTCCGTAATTTTCAAAATTAATTGAAACAAAGATAGCCTGTTACAACATAAATACAGTAACAAATAACATAACGTCAATAAGATACTGATGTTGTTGGAGAGAACAGCCTACTAGCTCAATTAGGGAAAACATTATCTTAATCTCCAATCCAAAAATGTCTTTAAAAACTACGTACTTATAATATATCTTTCAACAGCTTATAGTCTTAACTACATTATATCGAAGGAAATAAATAAACAACTTGTGACAAAACAGCCTATTTCCAAGAAATAGAAGATATACTACGAAACAAAATTTATGGCTGTAAATTGCAATTCTCATTGGTGAAAATATAATCAAAAATTTTAAAAGTAGAACGAAGAGGCTGCAAAAGGTATGGATTGTCTACCGGATGGGCACTTTATTTATTTATTCATTTATTTATATTATTTATTTATATTATTTATATATTTATTTGGTAAAAATTGACCCGAAATGAATGCTAAAAAAGGTTAGTCGTGATTAATGTCACGGTTGTAATGGTAATAAGATACATTAAAACGCTATGTTCTAATGGTAAACAATTCTGCAGATACAGCCAGAGGAACGAAAAACCAATCTCAGTTTGAACAAAAATAGTCCAGTGAAAGGCACTTTCACATTTGTTATCCTGTCCTACGAAAACAAGAATAACCAACATGTTTAAAGCAGACTGAACTTACATACATGAACGACCTCAAGTTCCAATGCTATTGAGAGAAAGTAAGTAAAAATGCTGCTACAGATAGTATATAGAATTACTATGGTATATATGAATTGATGTGGTATCCAGATCGTTGCAGCTTTTGGATAATAATGATAATAATAATTATGAT
>NC_068986.1:87812969-87813725 GCF_001194135.2 Octopus bimaculoides | reverse complement strand
TTCGCTCAATAACCACTCACAACGCCCGGTCAGGGAATAGAAACCGCGATCCTATGACCGCGAGTCCGCTGCCCTAACCACTGGGCCATTGCGCCTCCACAATAATAATAATAATAATAATAATAATAATAATAATAATAATAATAATAATAATAATAATAGTAGTAGTAATAATAATAATAATAATAATAATAATAATAATAATAATAATAATAATACTTACACCGCTGTATTTATGTTTCATATTACAGGTAAATCCTTTTTGTACGTTCGGTGAAGCCGTTGAAAGAGTGAAAACTGAGAAAGGTCTCTGAGTGCAATCGTTGACAGAAAACGTGCCGATATGTAGATGAGGAAACGTCTCTGAGACTATCGAAACGTTATATAAAAGAAAATGAACAGGATTTTTTTCAAAAATATTTAAGTACGTTTATGTATGTGTGTGCGTGTGTGTATGTAAGTGTGTGCGTGTGTGTTTCACAGCACATGACAGTATGTGACTGACTGTGTGTGATTATGACTTTAGGTGTTTTCGAATGGAAAGGGAAGAAAAAAATATTCATATGGAATAAAATTGATTGTTAGGTTCGGAGGCATAATAAGCATAGCCTCATCGGACGTATACAACATACAATCACATTTCCACACAGTTAATGCATACAAACAAGCGAACACACAACACACATAAATATATATACGCACGTATATGTGTATGTATGTATGTATGTGTGTATATATATGTATATGTATACATAT
>NC_068986.1:87805237-87810600 GCF_001194135.2 Octopus bimaculoides | reverse complement strand
GAAATACATAGATCAATATACAGATATATATAGAAATACATACATAATTATGTGTATGCGTGAGTGAAGAGAGAGAGAAGGGGAGGAAGTGTGTGTGTGTGTGTGTGTGTGTGTGTGTGTGTGTGAGAGAGAGAGAGAGAGAGAGAGAGAGAGAGAGAGAGAGAGTGTGTGTGTGTGTGTGTGAGTAAGTGAGTGAATACTGGAAAAATAATGGAAGCCCATTACTGAATGGAAATTTTAATGTGTAATATGGTGTTCTTCCACCTTTGATATCAATCCCAACTGTAATACGTCTAAAAATTATGTGGTGCAGATTCTGAAAGTTTGTTAGGGGAATTATGGCCATTATTCACGTAAAACTTGATTTGGGTCTTTCACCAACGATGATACTGAGATCTCGTGCATGTGGGTGAGAATCAAAGTGTTCTACCTAACCTTTGTGCGCTTTGCACTAATCTTCAATTATCATTAGACTTGTGAAACGGCATAATATCTTCGCGGAATATTGCACTATCAATGGGGGAAATTATTTGTGCCATAAGCTAAATATGAACAACTAACATACTCAGATAATCCTTGACGTTAATTCTGTTATATAATACAACTAAAGTCCCAAGAAAATATCGTGTTACGGCTGCCCACATCATCACAGAGACACCCCTATGCTTCACTGTAGAGCCAAATGGTTATTGCTGAAAGCTTTTGGGCGTTTGTCACCAGACATAACTTGCAATGAAGTGGGAAAATTTGGTAATGTAGCTGTCATTTTTACATTGAGCTATCGACCAATTCTCCGTTTATTGGCATTGGTGGGACAGAGGAGATGTTTAGAATTAGCAGCCCTCTCAAGATATCCAGGTTTATGGAGCTCTGCTCTCACTTTTGCTGTCGCAGTTCGATTATTTTTACTGTTCTTCGGTTGCAGTTGCTCTCTCTGAGCTTTGCATTCCGTCCAAAATTATATTTTCCAAAGCTAGTTTTACTTCGGTTTTAGAATGCCTTTTTATTTTAGGAACTTTGTTTCTGGAAACACTAAACACTTCATCAGCCTCAGTTCTTTTTTCAAAATGGCACTTCGCAACCAACCCTCCACATGTCTTGCGCGCGCACACACAAAAATGAACTGATTGTTTGATCAAAAGTAAGGCTAATTGTACACAGTTTAATTAGCTTTATACATATTTTCTTAGGCTATCCTATCAGTAGCCAATTGGCAGAATAATCAGACCGTCATCTAGAATAATTGCAATAAATGTTCAGGCTCTCTAAGTATTATCTTCAAATGCCGGCGTGGTCAAATTTGTCTTTCATCATTTTGGAATTGCCAAATAAAATACTAATCATTTATTAGGGTTACTTTCTGGCCTCGTGAAAGAAACAGACTTTGGTTAGATCTAGATACACTGTACGTCAACACGATCCTACGATTCTAACAAGAAGCTATGGTATCATGGAATCCAACATATCTTTTCCTGTTTATTTGTCTCATCCATTAGACTGTGGCCATGTTGTGACACTGCCTTGAACGTTTCAAGTTGAAAACGCTGACCTCAGTAAATCTGAAACTTATTCTATTTAACACTTTTGCTGAATCACTGAGTTAGGGGACACGAGTGAACAAATGCACACACCTAAATACATACACACACACACACACACATAGACATTTACACATACATACATACATACATACATACATACATACATATATACGGTGGACTTTCACGCACTTTCCCTCTAGCAAATTAACTCACAAGGCATTGCATGGTCCTTGGATACAGTGCTACGTAGTGGTACAGAACGGGAAACCGCGTGGCTGCAAAGCGAGTTTCTTATCCAAACAACCATGCTCTCAAATATCTAAGTTTCCTTTAGTTTTTCTTTTTTTTTCGCTCTTTCTTTTTAGATATTAGCATCGATTAATGAATCCAATGTTGAATTTTTAATGAAAATTTATTAACAAATGTCCAGAATTTATATAACACAAAATGGAGTCTGATGCGTCATAAATTATATTTTCTGTTTCTTGATAACTTATCAGCCTACTCATCTTGAGACGGGTTTTGTTTTTGAATTGAATTTGAAATAAATATTAAAACTGGTTTAAATATTTAAAAATTCCCGAGCCCTGTATGTATTTAGGGTTTTCCATAGAACTCCATTAACTTTTGCCCACACATTTCTAAGCTCACAATAACTTGAATTATCGTTCCTATCCAATGTGTCTCTCATCTCAAAACGACATAACTGGCTGATTATTTTAGAACAAAAGAACTTTATTTTACTTAAAATATATTTCTGACATATTCTTACATCTAAAGGCAAATTCACTGCAATTACCGTGGAGAAAAAAAATTCTCTCTTCTGGTAAAATATGTAAACACCATACTTGCTCAGACAGGTGCTTCTGGCTGTTTAGCCTCCCTCGGTGGGAAATATGGAAGGGTTTAACACCTTTTACCATAAGAGAGAATTTTTTCTCCGTGGTAACTGCAGTGAATTTGTCTTTAGAATTTAAAATACGCCACAGGCATATTTTACTAAGTCCGTTTATTTCTAATCAACGCTTCACACTGATGCTGCTATTTTAATTCTGATCTGGCAAGCCACAAGAGCAAGTTAGTCACTGATGCTGACTGCTCTTTACTTAAAGCTGTGGGTGTGAGTTTGCCCAAGGTTGCCTTCCTTGGGTCTTTTCCATTGGAGAAGGCTAGAGTCAGAAATTTGCCTTTAGAAGTTAAAATATGTCACAGACATATTTCAACTAACCTACGTTTCGTTTATTCCTCATCACTGTTTGACGCTGATGCGGTTATTCTTTTAGAATGTTGAAGGACCTCATAAAAGTTCCCATAACAAACAACAAGGTCCCTACGTGGCCGCTAAAGCTGCTAGAAATATCATCCAAATCTTCTGCAGATCATACCATATTTTCTTCAAATATACATAAGAAAAAGGCATACATGAAGACATTGTAGCGCTACATATGTTCTAAAATAAAAAGCGAGATTGTCACGGATGGAACGCATTTGATTACAGGTATGCAAATTTAGGGCTGAATTAGATTATAAATCATCATCAACATCATCTTCACTACCTCCTCCACCGCCTCCACCGCCGCCGGCATTGTCTCGTTGTTATTGGTGGTGTTAGTCTAGTAGCTGTTTTAGTGGTTGGTGTTTTATTTTATTTGCTTTTTCACAGCAGAAGTAACAGCCGATGTTGAGGTCTTTGTTGTTATAAACTTCGTTGAAGTTGTTAGAATAGGTATTGTCGTTGTTGTTGTTGTTGTAACTTTTGTTGTTATATTCGTTGTTATGTTGTAGTTGTTGCTGTTGTTGTGGATGTCAGTGTAGTTGTTCTTGTAGGGTGATTTATGTATGTTTTTATTGCAGTGATTACGTTAGTCTCATAAATTCCTCTGCTGTTTTTTTTTACACATGAAACCACCCACCGCCATCCCTAAGCCAACACCAACACTACAACTACTGCTACTGTTACCAACGCCATCTTAGCGCCATCACTACCACCATCGCCATCATCATCACCAAGACCACTGCCACCATTCACATTGCCTTCACCAGAACCTCCACTACCACCACCACCATCATTGGCTCCCTTTACAACTCTCACCATCACCACCTCCATCATCGCCACCACCACCACTATTACTACCATCCCAGCCATCACTTCCACCACCAACATCACCACCGCCACCACCACCAGCATCTCTACCAGCAACACATCTATCCAAAACACTGTCATCACCATAACCATTACCATCATTGCCAACAGGATTGCCAACAACACTATCCCTCGTCACCACCACCACCACCAACATTACCAACATCACCATCATCGACATCATCACAGTACCACTGCCACCATCACAGTCATCACAACAATCACTATCACCATCACCACCACTACATCTATCACCACAAAGATCATCCTCATCATTACCACTACCGATACCACCACATCCAACAACGCAACGAACTCCACCACAGCAGTCAAAAACAGTACAAAAACTACAATTTTCACTACCACTACTACCACCACAACTACTACCACTTTCACCACCACTATCACCACCATCTCATTACGACTACCATCACAATCATCTTAAGTTCAACATCGTATTGTCAATATGTAGTCTTAGTAAGACGGTGAGCTAACAGAATTAGAAGCACGCTGGTGAAGATGCTTAACGGCCTTTCTGTCGTCTTTGTGATCCGAGTTCAAATTCCACGGGGGTCGACTGTGCCTTTCATCCTTTCAGGCTCAATAAAATGAGTACCAGTTAAGCAGTGGCTGGGGTTGACGTAATCGAATTACCACCTCCCCACAAATTGCTGGCCCTCTACCAAAATTTAAGATCCGATATCTAGTCCTAGCGATGATCTTAACTATGGTTTTAGTGTCAGTAGTGGGTGACATTATTGGTAAGTAGTTCAGGTGTCCGTTATTCTGTGGAGTTCAAGCTTTAGAACTGGTTATTGCAACCTTATATTAATGGTAGTGCAAGTGTTGATGTTCAGTGATTGCAACATCATTCACAACGTAAGGCGGCGAGCTGGCAGAAACGTTAGCACGCCGGGCGAAATGCTTAGCAGTATTTCGTCTGCCGTTACGTTCTGAGTTCAAATTTCGCCGAGGTCGACTTTGCCTTTCATCCTTTCGGGGTCTTTTAAATAAGTACCAGTTACGCATTGGGGTCGATATAATCGACTTAATCCATTTGTCTGTCCTTGTTTGTCCCCTCTATGTTTAGCCCCTTGTGGGCAATAAAGAAATAAGAAACGTTAGCAGGCCGGGTGAAATGCTTAGCGGTATTTCGTCTTTCTTTATGTTCTGAGTTGAAATTCCGCTGAGGTCGACTTTGCTTTTCATTCCTTTCAGAATCGATACATTAAGCACCAGTTGCGTACTGGTGTCGATCTAATCAACTGGCCCCCTCCTCCCAAAATTTCGGGCCTTGTGCCGAGAGTCGAAAATATTATTCACAACGTCAGTCGCGATGTTTGTGTTGGTGACGGCAATGGTAGTGTAAATCCTTTACAATGATAGAAGACCCATTAAGATACACCGCGATAAGTATGGCAG
The DNA here is from genome assembly GCF_001194135.2 of Octopus bimaculoides. Classification (NCBI taxonomy): domain Eukaryota; kingdom Metazoa; phylum Mollusca; class Cephalopoda; order Octopoda; family Octopodidae; genus Octopus; species Octopus bimaculoides. Next base: position 87,805,494 of record NC_068986.1, on the reverse strand, counting down.
CTGTCACATGACCTAGAAACAATGTGCGTTGACCAATCAGTTTGTATATTAACGGTTAGCATGCGGAACCACATACTTTCCCTAAAATAAACAAGTTTTAAAACAGTTTGCGACACAGCTCCATATAAGGTATGCTTTTGGTAAACAAATTCGAAACTAGTCAAGTGTTTTAAAATCTAACAAAATTCTGATATTTCTCTGTACACTTAACTTCATTTCTTTTCTACAAGCATTTGCATGGATTAATAATTATATAC
>NC_068986.1:87802974-87805227 GCF_001194135.2 Octopus bimaculoides | reverse complement strand
GTATATGTATATATATATATACATATGAATATATGAAACTAATACGTTATAAAATTTATGTTTCAGATAGAGTCAGTATACGATGCTTCTCTCTCGAACACAGATTTTCTAACGGACTACTTTCCTAGTTACTAAACCAGTGGTTGTATGACACTGTATTTTCTATATTGCAAGCGAGGCTAAACTGCTTCCATGCCTGGCAAACTTATGCCCATCAAAGAGATCCAGTCAGATCGAAATGACATACACTCTGCGTCTTGAAGAACATTTATTTATATTAAACCAGTTTCACAATTCTAAGATTTTCAAAAATCGAATTTAGAAGGAAGAACGTGGAACTGTGCCTTAAGTATCACACCTTTGACCAGAATTCGAAAAATCCTTTTTTTTTTTTTTTCATCGAAGGAATGTGGCTCAGATTGACATTAGGGAAGATACAGTTTAATTGGTTGAAGATGGCCACGAGGTCAGACACAGAAATTTGTTAATTTACTTCGATATCCGCATATTATTAGAAATACATGGCAGTTTGAATAACACCTGCATGCAATGTCAGCGTAATAAGTCACGTGAGTGTAAGACCAATAATTGCTTCAGAAGTCCACGTCTGTATTAATCCAGTGAATGAGTCATGTGACAAAGTGAACGACAGATCATCAGAATAGCTGAAGTAAACAAATAAATTGCTTGTATAGGAATTGCATGTTTGTGTGGGATAATGTGAAAATCAATAGTGTAATGCTTTGGTGATATAGTATTTGTCAATGTATTGTTACAGTATGTTGTTATAACTTATTCAGTTGCTGTCTTATATATTTTAATAAACATCCTTTTTCATTATTCCGTATTTGATGAGTGGTTTTGTCAGAATATAGTTAAATATGGAAAGCTTAGAATTATAGGGTCTTATTTTGCTGTGCTTAAGTCTACATGTTTACTTAGTGGAATCTGTCAATTTGGAATCTTCGATTTTTAACGATGAAAAATAAATTTGTTTCTTTAGTTTCGTTTATCTTCTGAAATCTTCGTTACAAACTTTATATTTAAGAATTTAAATTGAAATTTTTAACGAAGAGGCAGAGTAATGTTTTATTTATGGTGTATCCTCATTTAAATATATTAGGTGTATGTTTAATATGTTTAATGCAGGTTTGCAGTTTGGGCGACGAATTTTGTTGGCTATTGACGTTTCATTTTTAGTGGTGCTGGAGAATCATTTATTAAATGATTTTGGTTGTCTTACTTCTAATTATTTTGTGTATTTTGAGAACATTTTTAATTCCTGGACCTTATCTCAATAAAGGAAGGTTTTAGTGGTGATGTATAAGCATATATGTATATGTAATGCTATTATCAGTCTGATTCTGCATGATGCACGTTCGAACTGGTGAACAAGCTAGTCAATGCGTTTTGCCATGTAAAATATACCCCATTTGTTGACAAATGACGTGTATACACTTAGATCAGCTCACAGCGCCAGACATCTAGACTGTGAGATGCTAGCGTTTCGGAGGAATTATCTCCTCCTCGGCCACAGACACCATGCAGGCGACATTACAAGCTGATTGAAGAGTCTGATTCTCTTATGCCTTTCCAGTAGCATACGGCGACTGGTAGCGCTATGCGGCGACTGGTAGCGCTATGCAGCGACTGGTAGCGCTATGCGGCAACTCACAGTATGTAAATTACAGAGAGGAACGCAAAGCAGATATAAGTAGGTGGCAGTGCAAGCTGGTCTTGGCTTAACAGACCTCGCTGTTTGTTTTTACTGTCTTGTTCTCTCTGTCCTGATCTTTCACCCTCCACAAAAAATTCCAAATTTTATTTAATTTGCTTTGCGGGAAGGACTGTTCCAACGAAATCGCGTATTGTCCTTGCCTTCGAAACGCGGGGTAGATAGAACAGGGACAACTGACGAAGGGTTATACTCTTTATGTTGCATGTCTCGTTTCTCTGTTTTTTTTTTTTTCGTTGTTGGACAAACACACACACACACACACACACACATATGTTTCCGTCTACCAAAACCACTCACAAGGCTTTGGTCGGCCCGAAGCTTCAGAAGAAGACACTTGCCCAAGGTGTCACGCAGTAGGACTGAACCCGCGACCATGTGGTTGGTAAGCAAGCTACTTACCACACAGCCACTCCTACACACACACGTTTATATATACATACATACTCCACCCCATCCAATTCCTTACACCCACCACCCACCCCTACCCACATACCCCTACCCACAGACCCCTACCT
>NC_068986.1:87798371-87802964 GCF_001194135.2 Octopus bimaculoides | reverse complement strand
GATCACCAGCATTCTATCTCCCACACACAGCCCCTCGTTCTTCGATCACCGTTTGTTATTTACACCACCTGTCCTCGTCTGTTGTTGTTTTTTCGTATATTCTCCGATATATATATATATATATATATATATATATATGCATATGTGTGTGTGAGTGCATGCGTGTGTGTGTGTGAGTGCATGCGTGTGTGTGTCTGTATATTGATTAATATTTCCGGATTTTTTACGTTGTGTCAGAATATAAAACAATTTCAGTGTATAAAAGATGATGAATTTTGAGGGGCAATCTGACCAAACTCAGCCAGCGTGTTCTGACCCGTGTGTAGGAAAGTTACAATAATTGTTGTCTCTATTTAAATTACTTACTTTGACAATTCAGAGTTTTATATAATTTTATATATATTCTGTATTTTACTTATATTTTTTTTCAATACGTTAGTTGTATATTATCAATGAAATTTTCTTTGGAGTACTTGTAAAATAAAACTATTGTTACCTCAAGACCTAGAAAAAAACATGCTTCAGAAGCATACATTTTTTAAAAAAATTTTAATTAAATTTTTATATCCAAAACGGTTGTCAAACATACATAACCCCCATGGATCAACACTGCAATAGTAAAGAGTTTTTTTTTTTAATCACTAAACAGAGTGACATAAAATAATGTAATAAACGAATGAGAACTGAACAGCTAAGTGACCAATAGATTAAGATATCTGAAACCCACAAACAACTAATTTCAAAGATAGTGATAGTAATGACAATGACAGTACAGGTGATTCTTATATGATCTCGAACACTAATATCTTTATATTGTTGTTCAATTACGCTTAGTGGTGCATAGATATTTTGTAATATATTACGAGCCATTAATGCGGTGAGCTGGCAAAATCGCTAGTACGCCTGGCAAGGTGCAAAGCAGCATTCCCCCTGTCTTTATGTTCTGCGTTCAAATTCCCTGCGGTAAACTTTGCCTTTCATCCTTTTGGGAACAATAATATAAGTACCTGTTGAGCAGTTAATCGACTTACCCCATTCTCTCCTCACAAAAAATAATTGTTGGCCTTGTGTCAAGGCTACTCAACACGGCGCTAGCCTTATTCGGGACTGATTTGTAACCAGCTGATCTATGCCTCGATTGTGGATGGAAGCGGTGTACGTATTCTCTGATGAGCCGTCACCAAACTACAGGACGGTCTGTCGGGAGACACTTTCTTTCTTCTTCCTACACATGGGTATTTTAGGAAAAAATGTGTTTTGTTTCTTATCTATCTGTATTGAGGTTCTATGATATTTACTTTTATTTCATATTCTTTACTTTACGGTGTATTGGGCTTAAACACAGTGGTTGTGTCAAAGAGACCATTCTCTTAGTACAAACTAGACAAAAAGAATCTCTAAAAATTATGGAACTATCAGCTCTTCATTCGAAACTGAAAACTCACCAATAATATAGGCTGAAATAATCAGATAAAACTCCACTCATATATTTGTGTCCCCGTAAAGAGATCAAAGAAACACAAGAGTGATGATAAGTGATTTGCATTCATAGCTAATCATCAGTTTTGCAACGCAGTATGAACGAATATTTAAGGAAGGAGGAACGAAATGTGGCATGTGGTCAGGGGACGTCAAAAAAAATTCTGCAAGTTCCAATGAATCCCAAAGACCAATAACCGATACGAGCAGTGTGTACAGCGGAAAGCACTGAGACACGAGATTAATTATATAAGACAAATAGCTAACTGCTAGATTTGTCGTGGTAAGAAATACCACAGAATTAATTGTCGATTACCCGAAGAACTAGAAAGGCAAAGAAATAAACAAAAGAAATAAGCGAAAATAATGGAGCCAAAAGTACAGATACAAGAAAAACAAGCATTCGTTTTTCAAAACAGTATGATGCTCTGGTGTGGCGTGAGAATATTTATGCCCAGTACTAAAAAAAAATGAGGCAACAGCACGTCCCTAACCAATTCCAACATCATACAATAAGGAAAAAATAATAGCTGTAAATGTAATGCTACAAACCGAGGGACAAAATACAAAAGGAAAAAAATATATATATCAAAACAGATTACAAGAGGATTCAACGTAAACCATGCTTATGGGTGAGAGAAAACTATTTCTTCCAAACAACAATAACGCCTCTACTTGGAAAATAATGAACAAAATTTAGGATACGAAGAAGAATAGAAATTCACCATCCTCCAGAAATCAAATAAAAGATTAATAGACAAAATTACATATTTGTATTTCCACGGATTTCCCGAAAAAAAAAATAGAATGTCCGGCGAAAATAATATTCATATTTACTTCACAAAATTTTGTATCTATATTGCCATGATTTTTATGAGAATTTAGAATGATTGAAACTAACAAAAATGGTTAGATGCAAAATATAAGCAATATGCAAAAAACAGATTATTAAGTAAAATCACATTTCAGATATTACCACGAGCTTAAAGGAACGTAAACCCAAATTGTTAGAGATTTTCAGCACAAAATTTCCCCAAAATTCTCACTGCTGCATTCGGTTGCACACTTAACCAATTCAATAATTGGTTAATTAGGGCGTGGAATTCCCTGTCCCAACCTAGTATGTTTTATATCTATCTTTTATTTCTTTTAACATTTAGTTTCAATTATTTCGTGTGCTATGGTATAAATATATGGATTTTTAAAGTCTTAATACGTTCAACAATATATTACATATACATATTTAGCACGTTCTTATTCCGATTTTTCAATTACGCTCCACATTTCCTTGTAACCATGGTGAAAGTTTCTCTTTTAGTTTTTATCATCGAGTCAAGGACTCCCATTGAGTCCTTGAGGCTAATAAAGAAAACAATTATTATTATTATTATTATTATTATTATTATTATTATTATTATTATTATTATTATTATTACTATTATTATTATTATTATTATTCGGTCAGCGAGGTGTAGAATCGTTAACTCACCGGGCGATATTTCAAAGTGGCATTTCGCCCGTCTTCACGTTCTTAGTTCAAATTCCCTTGAGGTCGATTTTGCTTATTTATTCTTTCGGGGTCGATAAAATAGGTACCAGTTGAGCACTGAGGTGATGTAATCGACTAACCAACCCCCTCCCCGCCCACCAAGTTTCAGATCTTGTGTCTATAGTAGAAACCAATATTATTGTTATTACTATGAAGGCGGCGAGCTGGCAGAAACGTTAGCACGCCGGGCGAAATTAGCGGTATTTCGTCTGCCACTGCGTTCTGAGTTCAAAGTCCGCCGAGGTCGACTTTGCCTTTCATCCTTTCGGGACCGATAAATTAAGTACCAGTTACGCACTGGGGTCGATATAATCGACTTAATCCGTTTGTCTGTCCTTGTCTGTCCTTGTTTGTCCCCTCTGTGTGTAGCCCCTTGTGGGCAGTAAAGAAATAGGTATTTCGCCTGTCTTTATGTTCTGAGTTGAAATTCTGCCGAGTTCGACTTTGCCTTTCATCTTTTCCGGGTCGATAAATTAAATACCAGTTGCGTACTGGGGTCGATGTAATCGACTGGCCCCTTCCCGAAAAATTGTGGGCCTTGTGTCTAGAGTAGAAAGGAATCGTTAGCACGCTGGACGAAATGCTTAGCGCTATTTCACCCGTCGCAACGTTCTGAGTTCGAATTCCGCCACGGTCGACTTTGCCTTTCATTCTTTCGGGGTCTTTAAATTAAGTACCAGTGAAACACTGGTGTGGATGTAATCGACTTAACCCCTCCACCAAATGTCAGGCCTTGTGCCTATAACACTAAGGGTAATTCTTCTTCTTCTTCTTCTTCTTCTTCTTCTTATTATTATTATTATTATTATTATTATCATTATTATTATTATTATTATTATTATTATTATTAAGGCAGCGAGCTGGCAGAATCGCTATTACGCCGTGCAAAATGCTTGGCGGCATTTCGTCCGTCTTTACGTTCTGAGTTCAAATTTTGCCGAAGTGCACGTTGCATTTCATCCTTTCTGGGTGGCCAAAGTAAGTACCAGTTGAACACTGGGGTTGATGTATTCGACTCATCCACTCTCCCAACATTTCTGGCCTTGTGCCCAAAATTTGAAACCATTATAATTATCATTATCATTATCATTATTCTTGTTGTTTTCGCTTCCGCTTTTTCAAATTCTTCTAAACAATCTCCAACAGCAACAACAGCACTGTCGTATCCACCATCACGCCATTACCAACAATATCTTCACTGTAACTACCATTCTACTGCTACGGAAAACACCACCACCACCACCACCACCACCAACACCACCACCATTACTACTACTACTACTACTACTACTACTACCACCACCATCACCATCACCACTAACTCCAACGCAAGGCTGTGACTGTTAGTGAAAGTTTCTAATAAATTATGAAGACAATGTCGATTGTCTAATGTTTCCTATTTTATAGTCAGACAATTCAACTAGGTTTTAATTTTATTGCTATTTATGATGTTGATGTCCGCAGTACAGCTAGTTTAATTGTATGTACGTGTGTATGTAGGTATGCATGTAAGCATATATATGAGTGAATGTGTACATGGATATAAGTATATATATATATATATA
>NC_068986.1:87797669-87798062 GCF_001194135.2 Octopus bimaculoides | reverse complement strand
ATATATATATATATATATATATATATATATATATATACATATATATATATGTGTGTGTGTGTATGCGTAAGTGTATGTGTGTGTATATGTGTGTATGTGTGTATGTGCGTGCGTGTGTGTGCACATTAACACACACACACACACACACACATACGAAATTTGAGAAGTCACAGTTTACACCGAATTCGTGATACTACGTTCCTATACTGAATGAGATATGTTTATATTGGGTGGGTTATTGGGATATATAATTTGTGTGTGAGCGCAGGTGTGTGGATTTTGCTGCTTGTTCTCTTCCAAGAACTAACATACGCACAGACACTTATCAAACACATACATATATACATACACATGTACACGTACACATACACAAATATATATATATATATATAT
>NC_068986.1:87789654-87796765 GCF_001194135.2 Octopus bimaculoides | reverse complement strand
ATATATATATATATATATATATATATATATGTGTGTGTGTGTGTGTGTGTGTGTATGTGCGTGTATGTACTTATACATATATGCTAATATGCGTCACACATACCACAAATACACTTACATATATCACAAATGTTTATTCACTCGATGTTTTTCTCTGTAGATTCTGTTTAACATAAGGTAATGTCAGGATAAATCTAAGACAATAAAACTCTGTGACGTCCGGCCATTCTCACCAACCTTATTTCCTTGTATCACACTCTACATCGACGCTATCATTTTTTTTTTTGTTTTTCCAATTTCACAGCGCCACATCATGCCACACTACTCAGCCACCACGCCAACAACCACATGCATTACGCATCTACTACAATACTATATAAAGATATAGTTTTCAATTCAGTAGTTACAAGCGATGAGCTCGTAAACCTTGTCGTTTTCCAAATGAAGAGGCATACTCCCAAAGCAACAACTGGCTGGTTGTAATGTGCTGAAAGCTACTTGTTCCTCACACGAATATTTTAAGTTTATGATAGATGTTCCCCTTTAGTTTCGACTAACCCTTAAAGAAGATTACAGGGGAAAGAAAAAGTAAAAGAACTATGCTTCAATCAAGCATGAAACGTATGTATACATGCAAAAATATACACATATACATGCGCACATTCACAAATATATATATATGTATATGTACATGTGTATCTAAATGTATATGCACATGTGACTATACATATATATATCTATATGTATATGTACTATACATATATATATGTATATGTATATATACATATCTATATCTTAGTTTCATTTGTCGTCAGGCAACTAAAGTAGTACGTAGAATGAAGATTTTAATATATTTGAATGTACCTTCACTATTGTTTCCTCGTCATGAAACGTTTTGTTATTATTCTTGGAAGTTTTCAAAAATATTCACACGCATATACATTTAACCACTATGCGTATACACTCACATGTTTATATACTGAAATTTTTTATAAGAATTCTTATATGATGAAGTGAGTTTCACAGAAATATGAAGTAAATATTTTCCTTACATAATGATTGTGTAATTGTCAGTGAAATACGTGTAAAGATGTCATAAGTAAATAAATTCACTCTATACTCTCTTGTCTTGTACAGGTGATCTGGACTGTATACAAACTTGCCAGCCAATATCATAGAATGTTGATGTTGAACATTTCAAATGACATTGCTGACCACAACAGTCCCTGAATCTCAAATGTACCTGAAGATGAGAGCAGGAAAAAATTTTCCTGAAATGTTGTTCAAGAATTTCTTTATTCACTGTAACTCTGAACGTTTCTTGTCAGACGGGAAGGAATCTCTGAAGAAGCGAACTCGGGTCTTCATTATACTTCACCTCCTTCTCGCTCGTTCTTCACTGCGTGGACTGTGTCTTGCTTTCAGTTCTTTCCAAAGCTTTTTCAGTCCTTGCTTCTCAAAATTTGCTGTAGTTTCAATCTATTTTGGAGATGACTTTTCTTCGTCCGGATGTCGTACACAGTTCTCGTTGGCATCTGGATTTTTGAGGAAGTGTTTTTATTTTTATTTTTTTTCATCTTGGCAATTTTACCCCATAAGCATTCCTACTGGCTGCATACACAGTATCACCAAATGTGGCTAGTTTGTGTTCTTGGATACTTCTACCTACCTGCTCATTCGGCTTTACGACTGTCGTGAGATCTATTTTCCCTCACTCCTCTTTTGCATTGACAGGGGCCAATTTGAGCTTCTGACGTTTGGAATAAAGGACCTGTGTAAACTGAATCAACAGCACAAATATCCTTAGCATTGTGGTGACTCCTGGCGTCATTTTACCGATTTTGTATTTGCTACTACATTGTATCGCTGCTGAAGCATCAGAATCTTCATGCAGTCGTTTTATTTTCCTGTGAATCTTCATGCCATGTTCAGAAAAGTATTTCATTCCTCAAATACACGGAACTACAATCTGTTCATTACACATGATCCAGTTGGTGCTAATATATTCACGGACGATGTGCTACATGGAGTGTGTGAATAAAGGACGCTTCAAGTTGAACCTGCAAAAGATTAAATTGTCTACTCACCAGAAGATGATGTAGATTGCAATTGCGCCTAAAGAAGGTGAAAATAAATCCCCTCAGCATTGCTTGCACAGGTACCTCTCATCACGCAGTTTCAGACACCATTTCAGACCAAAAACCTATCCTGACTCTTTCAATGAACGTATTGTTTTATCTTTTAAAAGATTAAATTTTTGTAGGCATGTGTTTGAATAAAAGTGCTAGGCCTGAAGGGAACTATCTGGGATTGTAATGTTAGGGAAAACAAACTGGTTGAAACACTTAGTTTTGAGCTTGGTTGTTGAGGTTGAGTAATTACGACTGTGGAGGAAGTAGCGAGTAGGTAAATGTATGTTGGTGGGGAAAGGGCATGGAGTTGACTAGTTCAGAAGAACATCGGCCGTGATGGTAGCGACAGAATCCAAAGAGAGGGAAAGTACAGACACATAAGTCACAGGCGTCAGGGTGTTGGTAACTGAAACATTGATAATCAGCAGTATGGTAGTATTTTCGATGTCGTCTAAATTACACATGTGTGTGTATGAGAGAGAAAGAGAGATAGAGTGAGAGAGTGGGGGGTAGGGTAGAGTGTATATGTGTTTGTGTGTGAATGTGTGTGCACATGATTTCTGCACCGTTACCTATCGCTTCAGTTCTGTGGGTAATATTCAATTGTGTTTTAAGAGGTCCTGAAAGAGGAACATGGGTGGACCTGAACTTAGATGAGATCATCTTATATTCATTTCCGGTAGTCCAACAGGTAATTTTTTTTTTTGTTTTTTCATGTTCATATATATATATATATATAGGGCTTTATTTTGCTGGAAATTAATACATTTGTATTGAAATATTTTTCATTGATATATATATATATATATATATATATATATATATATATATATATATATATTGTATTTTGCATATGTCAGTGTATATTTCGGTCTGCCATAAACAATCATTACTTTCTATGCTTAAAAAGAAAATATCAAAATATTTGAAAATGCTCCAAAGCATCTATTTGATAGAGGGGAAAATATTTCCTGAAATTTCCAGTCTTATGGATTCTAGCACTCAAATCCATGGATAAAAATTATTTGTATCACAAGTAAAATACCCATATAATATAACTTACCTGTCATGTAGGTGATTATGCTTTGCATATTTTTTTCATTAATGAAGTAAACCCACGTTGGTTGAAGACTTGATGTAAAAAACAACAAAAGCTATGCATTAGAGTTATACATATCTGTATTAAATTCATTAACTAGTCAGTAGATTTAGGGAGATGCAAGTGACGGATAAGAAGAAGCAGGGTCCGCACAAAGATGAGCCGATGCCACTGAGGGAGATAGAGTGGATCACTAAATGAAATGGAGATTCTAAGAAGCTGCTCGAGCTCTCAAAATGTGTAGTAGATACCGTGGATGAATGTACCTCAGTAAGGGCTGAGGAAATTGCACAAAACTTGTGACAGCTGCTGGAACTAATTACAGAATAGTGTGAGCCGTATGGTGGGAGGTGCAGGATTGATATAGGTAAATGAAGGAGTAACTGAGAAAACTAAAAGAGCCACAGAGAAAACACCAGGAGTCACTGAAAGAACTGAAGGAGTGGGTGTCAGGAATCACCGAGGAAACTGCAGAGGTTACCAAGTTAAGAAGAAAGGCTCATGTGATCTGCTATAAATTGCTAGGCAATCTGCCTCGAATTACGCCCTGTTATTTCGAAAGGAGAATGCTACATGGTCGTGGATACTGACTGCATGAAACAAAGGTGAGAGCCATGGCTCAGAATGTTATTGATCATTGGGCTTCTCAATCAGGACTGACCAGAGGTTAAATAACACTAACAGCAATAATTCTCACTTCAACAAAAGACAACAATGACGTAAACTATGATCTATGTTCTATTCAAAACTCCACAGAACTTATAGGAAATTATTGAAATAATAACTGTCGTCGTAAATCTGGAATATTTCAGTCTAGACGTGTATGTGCTGGTGCGTATGTATTTATATGTGTGTCTCTGGGTGTTTCTATATGTGCTTGTATGTGCGTTTGTATGTAGGTCTGTATGTAGGTGTTTGTGCGTTTGTATGTAAGTGTTTGTATGTATGTGTGAAGAAATGTGTTAATGTGCGTGTGTTTATATCTGTATAAATGCATCAAGAAATGAATATGTGTGCGTGTATGAATGTCCGTATATGCACAAATGTGTCTTCGTATTGTATCATGTGCATCATGCATGTGTATGCATGTGTTACAGTTAGTGTGTGTGTGTGTGCGTGAGTGTGTGTGTGCGCGTGAGTGTGTGTACGTGTATGAATACTCAATAGCAATTGAATATTCTTTTTTTCATCCCATTCTTTATGACAAAAAGACAAATCTCAGTATTATAAACTGGTGGGATTACATTGTAGTAGTAGTGGTAGTAGTAGTGGTAGCAACAGTGGCAGCAGCTTCTGCAGGAATAGTAGTAATAGCAGCAGCAGTAGCAGTAGCAGCAGCACCAGTATTATTATTATTATTATTATTATTATTAGTAGTAGTAGTAGTAGTAGTAGTAGTAGTAGTAGTAGTAGCAGTTTAGGAAGTAGCAATAGTTGTAGTAATAGCTGTGTAATAGTTGTAGGAGTAGCGACAGCGGTGATGGTTGTGGTGGTGGTAATGGTAGCAGTGATGGTGGTAGTGGTGGCTGTGGTGGTGGTGGTGGTGGTGGTGGTGGTGATGGTGGTGGTGGTGGTGGTGTTAGGTATCTTTACTCAAAGTTACACATCTACCCTAACTATACTCAACTGTTGTGAACAACGACAAAAGCAACTATTGCTCTTACCACAACCACCACAAACTCCACCACCACCACCACCACCACCACCACAACCACCACCATAACAACAACAACTGCTACGGTAACAACAACAAAAACAACTTCTGGTGCCAAATAATTAAACTAACAAAACACACACATAAAAAGAAAATAAATTAGAAAAAAAAAATAAAGAAAACAACACTACCAGACAAAACGTTTTCTATCGCCATGTCACCTAACACATTCTGGACATATTTTGTGATATGGAGAAGCCATGTTAAGTTATAAGACATTATCACAAGGTTTCTGCATAAACTTACTAGTTCTTTGTACAACTGTATATAATTTCTGATTTCCTAATCTCATATATTTTTGTTGCTTTTACTTCCTTTTTGAATTTTGTATTCCAGTTATCTTTCTTCTCGTATTATTTTGATATACGCTATGTAATATGCCCTCCCCGCCTGCCCTAAAAAGATAGGAAAGGATTTTTTAAGCTATCCGCTTATCCGTCTTGATGTTCGCTGTATACTTTACATAATCTGACCACACACACACATACACACACACACACACACACACGCATTATATATATATATATATATATATATATATATATATATATATATATATATATATATATATATACAAGCACATGCATGCGAACACACGTACACGGATATAGTATGTCAGCTTGGCAGATTATGTTTTATATGAGTTTTAATGTATACATAACTCAACATAGTTTCATAAATGTATCATAAATGTGTGTAAGTGTGCACGTGCGCGCGTGTGTATGTATATGTGTGTGTGTATGTGTTTGAGTGCGTGTATGTAGATGAGTTTGCTTATGGAGGATGCGTGTCTGTTCGAATTATAGACTGTCAGAGAATATGACATCATGGGTAATTATAAACGGAAAGAATTTTAACGTTAACAAACTTTTATATACGAACATGAAATGCTGCTGTTACTACTACGACTACTACTACTACTACTACTACTACTACTACTACTACTACCACCACCACCACCACCACCACTACTACTACTACTACTACTACTACTACTACTACTACTCGCACCACCGCCATTACTACGATTGCTACAACCACTACTGCTGCAATTACTACCACCGCTACTACCACCACTCCTGTCATCACCACCATCACCGACTGCTACTAGAAATAGCAGCTAAACCACCTTTAGATTGCACTTAGCATCTTAAAACAGTTAGAGTACATTAAATAATATATTAAAAAATTGAGAATTCTGGGAATCAGTTGTGGATCTGCTTCGTGGAAATTAAACCAATGGAATGAAAATACATTAAAAATATACATAAATTCGGCGAAGGAAGCATTGTAAAAACAGTAAAATTGTCATATTTTAATCTCAGTAAAAGAGACAGACCTTTATAAGTGAACAAAAGAAAAGAAATGTATTTTCTATTAGCGACATATGGTCGTAGATGTACTGTTATTGTTGTGTGACCCTAGATTAGACGTAATTAAGTATATGCAGACACCTGGCCAAATGAAACGATCGAGTGCGACACAGAGATACATATTCATAATCTACTAATTTCTCCATCTGACTGTGAAGATTGGGATGTAGTTTCTTATAACGGAGAGTAGAGAACAGAAATGGGCAATGAAGAAAATATCCGTTATACTCAGTTCGAAAGGGGATAAGGTGGTAGCCTTTAGAATGTACAAGTAGATCAATATATACATATATATATATTCGCTATGGGCGACAGAAGCAACTCTAATATCGAACCTAACTTTGATGTGTTGCTTATAACGCCATAGACTTCGGTGATCATCTCGAGATATCATTTCTTGTAGACGAAAAATGCACAACAGCAACGACTCTGTGGTTTGACAAAATTTTGTTAGCACCATCAGATGGCGCTACTACATCACGTGGTTTCACGGTAAATTGCGTATCATGCGTTGTAGCAAGCCAAAGCAAGTGTTATTCTAAATCGGTTTGACTAATTTTCGGTCTGGCATTCGGTTCAGCTACAGCCGATGATCCACTATTTATCACGAAATCACGTGATACAATAGTGACATCTGCTGGTGTGAGCGAAATTTCGTGAACCGATAGAATCGATTTCTTGACCTTTGTCGTCAACACGGGATGATTACACCGGAATTTCACTACAAGCAGTCTAGGACATTATAAACAACACATCCAAGTCGGATGTGGTAATATATATGTATATATATATA
>NC_068986.1:87786922-87789581 GCF_001194135.2 Octopus bimaculoides | reverse complement strand
AGAGAGAGAGAGAGAGAGAGAGAGATAGATAGATAGATAGATAGATAGATAGATAGATAGACATGCACAATCACGGACACTCATAGACGCGCACACATACAGACAAACACACACACGCGCACATACACACACACAAATGAACGGTTGAGTAGAAGTACAGAACTGAATGAATAGATGTGCGACTTGTGTAAAAAAAAAAAAATAGAAACAGGAAGAAGAAAATTAGACGAAAATACAATGAATGTAATATTCAATGCATCAGGCATTCTGTATGACGGCAAGACTTTCTGTGAGAGCAACTTTTCTGCTATTTTTACTTAACAAAATCATACAGGTGCCATCTTTATTTCAGGCACAGTGAATAGCTTTTATGTACTGAACTGCAACGAACGAGCCTCGGCACCTGCAGTTGTATTAAATAAAGTGCTGTAGAAAGTTTGTTCTGGAAATTAGAAGAATGACCCTGTTGAAGTTGTCACAATTCACCTCTATTCATATTTATACAGGAAATGATTCTATTTTATGAATTCTTTGCGTCTATATATGTTCTGCAGCTTTATCGTAGATCTGAGTCGACTATATTTCCCGTAATACAGAGCAGATCTACATATTGTCTCATATAAACCTTCTCACGTGTTTAGCTAGAAAAGGCCCGAGTAATAAAGTAGACCGAATGCACAAATGCCACGCAGTAAGTGTATAACTTAAGGAAAACTCCATAGAATCTACTGGAAAATACAGGAAACAATATACGAGACAGATAGTTCTACTTCACATTTTCAACTGAAATGATTGCACAGACATCATATGAAGGTGTAGAAGTTAAGAAATATAGAAATATATATATATATATATAGCATAGGACGCTGCTCCTTTTGTGTGTTTTGTGATAAGAAGATCAATAAATGTAGTAAACAAACGGTTGTCAAAATTTATTTTGACATATCATCAAAAAACAGATAAATATATATAAATTCAAGAATATTTATTGAACTCTCAGATTCCATTCTTGATTTACGATAGATAATTGTAAGTATGATAGCGGAATGTGAATAAATAACTTGATTCGTTTTGAATTTCTTCCTTACTTAAAGTAGGCTTTGCTATATAAATACAGCAATCAATATTAACAACGTTACAGAAAAGCTTTACTCAAAACCAGCAATTTCCTAACAACAATCTCTTCTCTCCTTTATTTCATCTCTGTCTCTGTCTGTATCCGTCTCTTTCTCTCGTGCGCACGCCGACCATGGACCTCGAAGCCAAAGTCTGAAGAGTCATAATATTTTCTTGGAAAATATACAGCTATAGTTTCCCGTTCCTTGCACTGACTTACGTACAATTTACTCAATTAGTCTCTTATTCCTCTGGGACTCTCTTCTATGAAGAAGGCATGTTTAAAACTCAGATCCGCGAATCAATATGACACCACCAAGTCCTATACGCCTTAGCTACTAGATCATCTTCCGTTATTTGACCCACAAACAGGGCCCTTGATAAGTTCTCTCACTCCGAATCTAAGAGGACCTAGTAGTAAAGGTGACTAAGGGACAACCTTATACTCCCCAAAATCCTGAACTCCCTAAGTAGAGCCTTACAATAAGAACCAGTTCAATGTTATTCCTAGGTTTCTTCGGAAGCTACAATGATTAAATATAACTAAATACCCAGTCAACCCGTTGAAATCCCTCCCACCTATGCTTTTCCGCATAGGCGGATATTTTACCTGAACATTAACAGCATCAATCTATCCTGTGGGGGGTAGGAGGGAACTACAATGATCACAGGCACGTTCCCTTGCACCTGGCTGACACCATTTCAAAATATAAAATATTGGACCTGTCTTGCAGATTTTGATGTAACCACTGTTACTTCTATTCATTAACTACACTGGAAAAATTGAAAAAGAAAAAAAATTTATAGAGACTGAGTTTACACAGTTGGATTAAACCCAACATACACCGGGTATCTCAGACAAAATATAAAAAATCTTAATACTCTCCAGTGAGATTTGAACCCAGAATATTCACGAAAAAAACAAATCATTGTATCCATGAAGCCACCGAGTTCGCTACACCACCGGTCCTACCATTCCACCCCCGTGCATAGACATAAGCAGTGACGCAGGAAATTCAGAAAGCACCTTTTCACTCACAAAACCAGATTTGTGTTCACCTGTAATTAATACAATACATGAGATAAAAATAAAAGACAAAAAACTTACTAAAGTCAAATTAGTTTATTGTTTTAATTATATTCTTTGTTTATTGTTTATTGCTGGGTTTTTTTTTTGTTAGTGTAGTTGCTGTAGTTGTTATTGCTACTTTTGTCCTTATTTTTTTTTCTTTGATTTCTTTTCCTTTTATGATCTTTTTATTTGTATTATTTATATATGTATACATATATTATGTTTGCTTGATCTTTTTTATATATGGTTAATTTTTCTTGTTTTCTTTTTTCCGTTTTTTTTTTTTTTAGTTTTGTTTTGGCTGCTTGTCGGGTTTTGATGTGAGTTCTTTCTGTTTTATTCATCTAATTGAACCTATAAATTGAAATGGTAAAACAATAGCAAACCGTAGAAGAAACAACAGCCACAACAACAGCATTATTATGATTACCACTTTTACTACTACTGCTACTACTACTACTACTAGTGTCA
>NC_068986.1:87785549-87786499 GCF_001194135.2 Octopus bimaculoides | reverse complement strand
CGTATGTATGTATATATCTGTTAGTCCTGATACATTTTTTTTCTCTCCCCACAACTTTTTCCTCTCATCTCTTCCTGTCGAAAAGAGTAGGTTCGAAACGTCAAAGACATATCCATTTCTCCAGAGCGTCAAAATGCTACAACTGCTTCTGGTTCATTCAACTGTCTTTGTCTTTTGTTTTCTGTACATTTGAGGCATGCATACATACATACATACATACATACATACGTATATATATATATATATATCATTTCGCATTTGTCTTGCTTCTGTATGTTGGTTCCCTGACGATGAATATATGTGCAATTTCAGCACCTCTTACTTCTTTGGAGTAGAGTGAACATATATTTTGAAAAATATGTAGGAATTAAAGGAACTTTTGTTTATATGCGTTTTGCTCCATTTATTATTATTCTTTATATATATATATGTAGATATGGTAACAAACTTAGGAAAACAGATCCTTCAAAGGGATGTGTTAAACATCCAGTTCACTGGTTCGTCAGTTGAATACCATATGAATATTGATATAATGCAATTACAAAAATAAATTAAATAGAGAGATACTATTGACAATCCAATAATTTATTTATATTATAATATTACATGATATACTATGAATATGATATAACATAATTATTTCAAGAAAAAAAACATAAAAGACCAGCAAAATGTTTCGACTTATATACATATATATACATACTTTCACTTGTTTTGCTCATTACACTGTAGTGGTGCTGGTGCGTGTGCTTTGACGGATGTAGCTTAACAAATCGACCTTAGCAATCTTTTAAAAATTTGTTAGTTATTTTATCTGTCTCATTTGCCGAACGGAGACGTAAACAGATCTCCACCGATTGCTAAGTAGTGATGCTGGAAACACATAGAAAGGTACACGCACACACACACACACACACAAACACACACACACACACACACACACACACACA
>NC_068986.1:87780742-87783488 GCF_001194135.2 Octopus bimaculoides | reverse complement strand
GAAGAAAAAAAATGCTTTCTAATTGATGTATCAATACCAGCAGATGACAACATTTCTCTAAAACAAATGGAAAAACTTTCAAAATACAAAGACCTGGAAATAGAGATAACTCGAACGTGGAATCTAAAAACAGAAACAATTCCTATCATAGTAGGTGCCTTAGGTATAATAAAAAAATATTCAGACAAATACATAACAAAAATAGCAGGACTTACAAATATATATAACATACAGAAAATTGCACTACTGGGTACTGCACACATCCTACGCAAAACACTTTCAATACAGTAAACATAAGAGCACCACAGCAAACCACAGCACATACCCAAGGCGCACAGAGCTGCGCTCGGTAGTGAAGTGAAAGCACGTTATAAAAATAAAACTACTGAATAATAATAATAGTAATAATAATGATAATGATGAAGATGATAATCAAAATTATAATAAGTATATAAGCCATTTAAGTTAAATAAAAATACTTATTTCATTGTTCTTGTTCTTGTTATACTATTCCAGTTGCTATTGACATGATTGTTGCTGTTATTGTGCTATGTGTGGTGCTGTTTATGTTATTTACTGAGACCTCAGAGAGTTGACATACTTTTTAATGTTTAATTATTAATTTTTAATTACAAGTAATAAATAATGACATAGTTGGTTACAAACTTCCGAGGAACCAGTTACTTTGCTTACAATCGCTTAAGTGACAAGAGATTGCTGCTTATCTCGGTGCAGAAAAAAATATCACAAAGGAATTCATCCTAACAGCATGACACTTTTATTATTATTTATTTTCTTTTAGCTTTCTGGTCGAGATTTACATCAATTGTGAGCGTTGGTTATATAGGTATGTATGATGAAAGTGCATGTGAAGGTGCGTGGCTTAGTATTTAGGGCATTCGGCTCATGATCGTAAGGTCGTGAGTTCAATTCTCGGTGAAGCATTGTGTTCCTGAGCAAAATACTTCATTTCACGTTGCTCCAGTGTACTCAGCTCGTAAAAATGAGTAGTACCTGTATTTCAAAGGACCAACCTTGTCACACTTTGTTTCACGCTGAATTACCCTTGGAATTATATTAAGGTTATGGGTGTCTGTGGAGTGCTCAGCCACTTGCACGTTAATTTCACGAGCAGGCTGTTCTGTTCTACTAACCCTAACCCTAACCCTCGTTGTCGTAATTAAGGGAGTGATGTGCATATAGATATATGTATATATGTGATGCGTCTAATGCAGGAATCATACATCCCCTTTGCTTTTCGGCTTCTTACCAAGCCAAGCTGCAACGTGGTCATCCATGAAGACAAGGGTTAAGCAAGCAGGAGATTTCAGAGCAGCAATGAACCTTATAGATTTAATGAGGAATCTTATCCGGTCGGTATTTCTACAAGCCCTGCACAGCTGTATCTGAGTGGATCCAAGAAGACAAAAAACATAAGAACGAACACTTTTGGAGAAAAACACGTTGTGGTCTCCGAAAGACTGGATTTCCGGTGGGAAAGCGACGTTGTGGCTCAGCTGTTTCGGCGTCGCCTATTGGTGTCACTGATTCGGCGCTGACATATTTGACATTAAATTGCCGTTTATATTTTTCTCACATTTGACGTTTCTCTTCTTCTCATTTTGTCTACCTGTCTGACTGTCTGTCTCTCTTCTTCTATGTCATTCTCTGTCTGGCTGGCTGTCTCTGTCTGTTGTCTGTGTGTCTAGAATTCTCTGCATGTGTATGAGGAGTGAAAAAATAGATTATGTTAATTATGTTCAAGTAACTAACTATAATCTCTTTCTCTTTCTCTTTCTCTCTCTCATTTTCTCCCTCCCTCGCTCCTCTCTCTCCCCCTCTCTCTTCCCCTCTCTCTTCTCTCCCCATGTAAATATTTCTGCACGCTCTGGCGTGCATGTGTGTCTCTTTGGCTGTAGTCTCGATAAGTACATTTACTAAAAGCAGGCTCAATGTCCATTGGGCCGTGCGAAATCCCCAGCTTCCAATCAGCATCGTTTTTGTCGTCTCAACTCGCTCACAGGAGGAGATCTCAGTCGTCTTGAGTTACTTCTATTATAGAACCTGTCTCTTTCTTAGTGAGGATAATGATACTGCGAGAGATGGACCCCTTAATTCACTGTAAATCAAGGACGTTGCCTGTCAGGGTTACTTGTTGCCGCTGTGTGGACTGCAGTATCTCGCTCGTGACACTAAGTGATGCATAGATTCATTTGTCACATGAGTTGTCTTCAGCTCCTTGTACTTTTCTGAAGTAACAGCATTCAAAGGATCCACAATGGAGGGCGTTGAGGGTCTTACGCACTTATATAAATGAATACATTCATACACACATGCGGAAGACACGCACGCTCTTTCTCTCTCTCTCACACACACACATACGTACATATATATATATATATATATATATATATATATATACACATAAACATATTTCTATGCTTATATATATATATATATACGCACACACATTTTAGCATATACAAATATAGGCACATATGTGTATATGTATACATGTATGTGTGTGTGTGTGAGTGAGCGCATACATGCGAGTGTGTGAATATATATATAGAGAGAAGGACAGAATGACAGAAAGACAGATAGATAGCTAGAGAGAGAAAGAGAGTGAGTGAGAGAGAGAGAGAGAGAGGGGGAGAGAGAGGGGGAAGAGACAGACACATAGGAAATATTCTTTTCTGCTCTAGGCACAAGGCCCGAAATTTTGGGGGAGGGGGCCAGTCTATTA
>NC_068986.1:87777235-87780732 GCF_001194135.2 Octopus bimaculoides | reverse complement strand
TGAACTCAGAACGTAAAGATAGACGAAATACCTATTTCGTTATTGCCCACAAGGGGCTAAACATAGAGGGAACAAACAAGAACAGACGAACGGATTAAGTCGATTACATCGACCCCAGTGCGTAACTGGTACTTAATTTATCGACCCCGAAAGGATGAAAGGCAAAGTTGATCTCGGTGGAATTTGAACTCAGAACGTAACGGCAGACGAAATACCGCTAAGCATTTCGCCCGGTGTGCTAACGTTTCTGCCAGCTCGCCGCCACACATAGGAAATGTTGCAGTTATTTTGTTGGAATACTGCGGTCTACGCTTTTATGAATTTGTCATGACGATTTTGAGTCTTGGCTTTAGAATTCGATTTACTTCAGTGTAAAGAGACAAAGAGAAACAAAATATAAATTTCCTTTTGATTTATTTTTCTTCGCTCAACAGCAACAAAACGTGTCACTGATTTGTTGCCTTAAACCCGCGATATTTGTTTGGCTCTTCTGTGTTACTCCTACGAAATGACTTTATGCATCTTGTGTGCTTTAGTGTCTTTGTGTTCTTTGAAACGGGATTAATAAGGGGCTTGTTGTATTTACGATCCTGAATGTGATTATTACGAGTTCTAAAGGAACGTATGTCGTCGTTGCTAGAGGAGAATTTAGCAATAATTAGAGACGGAGTGTTAGCAAAGGTAAAATATCTGAAGACCACATCAACAGCGAATCACAAGTGCATAACATTATTCACCACGCAAAGCTTTATAAGGAACAGGGACAAAGTGTTGCTTCGTCATCGAATTTCCAAACAAGTAACGGAAGCCTTCCAATGACTGAAATAGAAATAAAAGCTTTTTTCTTTTTAATTAGTTCGGATCAACGATAGTGATCAAAAATAGACTTCATTAAGTAAAATGACCATCAAAATTATGGCACTCTGTTGGTAGCAATGCAAGAAATAGTAAGAATAACACGAACTTGAACAGGAGGTAGCGAAATGCTTTCTGGAAAATATGGATCATGCGATATGTTTTAAATCTATCTGGAATCCATAATGTTAGGATGCAACGGAGATGCATCCTAGGATGTACAACACAGCAGATATCCTGCTGAATTGCAAAATAAAACTAAGATAGTGGGTGATTGTATTGACGACTAAGTTAGGAATTTGGTCGTTACAGCATTGTTTTGGAAACGAAGGTCTAACAAATTTGGTGAAGAAACAAATATTGCAAGCTGTGTTCAAAGATGCTTTTGGTCAATGTTGAGTATCGTCAGACACAACCGGTGACAAAGTTTCGGCTGTACTTTTGCATCAATTTCGGCTGTACTTTTGCATCAAATTCGGCATCACTATTGCAGCTAATGATTTAGTAGCAATATCTAATACCTACTTGTGCAAGCAGTTTGTCTGAACTTTTGGTATGTGCAACGGGAGAAAATGTAATAAGCCATGCGAATTTTGGAAGAATGCATTTTGAAATATTGATAAAATAATAATTACAAATATTATTCTTGGCTGAGCAAATAAATTTAGTACATATTACACTAAAATTACGGAAATAGTAGCAGAAATCCCTCAACTACTTATCTTTTCACCTAACAACAACCAGAATATTCAAATCACCTCCCCGTCCTATATATATCTTTATACACAGTAATCACTCGCCATATCGCGGTTCACTTATCGCGGTTTATTATTTGAACTTAAGTCGATTCCTCCGTGGTGCTGTTTTGAATTTATAATAAAATAAATGTATACAAATTATATAAAAAAAAAAATAATAATATTGTTCACTACTGTTTCTATTTCGCGGATTTTCACCTATCGAAACGTAAAACCTGCGATTGTCGAGAGATTACTGTACACACACACACATATATGTATATATATATATATATAATAGAGGTTTCGAATCTAGGCATGAGGTTGCAATTTTAGTTTGAGGTGGTACTTCACTATATTAACCTCAGTACTCAACTGGAACATTTTTGATAGATTCTAGGAGGATAAAAGCAAGTTCGATGACACCTGAATTTGAACTTAGAACGTCATTAGCTGGAGGAAATACAGCTAAATGATTTATCCGGCACGTGAACGGTTCTGCCAAACGACTCCACAATTCTAATAAATGCCTTTATTACAGGCACAAAGCCATAAATCGTTACCATCGATTATCTAAGCGATACTTTATTTATCAACCCTAGAAGTATGAAAGGCAAAATTGGCTTCGATGTAATTCGAACTCAGAACGTAATGAGTCCTAACTAAATACCACAATGCATTTTCCGCGACGCTGCTTTCAAATATTGGCACGAGGACAGCAATTTTGGGGAGAGGGTAATTCGATTACATCTCTCCCAGTACTCAACTGGTGGTTATTTTATCGACCCCGAAAGGATAAAAGGCAAAGTCGACCTTGGCGGAATTTGAACACAAAACGCAAAGACGGACGGATTAACGCTAAGCATTTTGCCCGGCGTACTAACGATTCTTATTTCTTTATTGCCCACAAGGGGCTAAACATAGAGGGGATAAACAATGACAGACAAAGGGATTAAGCCGATTACATCGAATCCAGTGCGTAACTGGTACTTAATTTATCGACCCCGAAAAGATAAAAGGCAAAGTTGACCTCGGCGGAATTTGAACTCAGAACGTAACGGCAGACGAAATGCCGCTAAGCATTTTGCCCGGCGCGCTCACGATTCTGCCAGCTCGCCGCCTTATCTGATGTCGTTTACACCGACACCGAAACGATGATTGACAAAGACAACCTCAGCAGAATTTGAACTCAAAACGTAAAGGAGGGCAAAATGCCGCTAATATTTTAACGCGACGTTCTAACCATTCTGCAAGCTCGCCACCTTCGCTATTCCCGTAACAATTGTTGTAGTTGTTGTTGCTGCTGCTGCTGCTATTAATGTAGTAGTAGTAGTTGTTGTTGTTGTTGTTGTGGTGGTGGTGGTAGTAGTGGTGGCGGCTTCTATTCCCGTTTCTTTTGTTGTATGTATTTTTTTTATTATCATTGTAATCGCTTACTGTCGTTTCCTTTTCAAGTTGCCGCGCTGCTGCTGTTCTGTCGTTGTAGTTGTTAGGAATGGTGGTGATCGTGGGGCCTGTTGTCCCTAGTAGTGATGATGTTTTTGTTGCTATTGTTGTTGTTGGTTGCTGCTGCTGGTGGTGGTGGTGGTGGTGGTGGTTCTAATATCGCTGGTTGTGCTTTTGTTGTTGTCTGATGGCGATGTAGTATTCGTCCTTCTTGGTGTTGTTGCTGCTGGTGGTGGTAGTGTTACTACTGTTGTTGGTATTATTGTTGGTGTTGGTGACGGTGGTGATGACGACGATGATGATGATGATGTGATTGCTGCTATTGTTGCTGTCAACGTCGTCGTTTTCACCGCCGCCACCACCACCACTACCACCACCACCACAACCACCACCAATAACAACAACATCCCCATCATTACCACCAACACTACCACCACCACCACATCCACCACCACCACC
>NC_068986.1:87774949-87776978 GCF_001194135.2 Octopus bimaculoides | reverse complement strand
GTATTATTGTTGGTGTTGGTGACGGTGGTGATGACGACGATGATGATGATGATGTGATTGCTGCTATTGTTGCTGTCAACGTCGTCGTTTTCACCGCCGCCACCACCACCACTACCACCACCACCACAACCACCACCAATAACAACAACATCCCCATCATTACCACCAACACTACCACCACCACCACATCCACCATCACCACCGCCACCACCATCACCACCACCACCACCACCACCACCAATAACAACAACATCCCCACCATTACCACCACCATCGCCTCTAACACCACCGCCACGACCGTTGTTTCTTAACCCAGTCGAATTCCTGTAACAAGTTGAATAACCAGAATATCACTAATGCTCTTTATAACAACGTGTCATTCCAAACATAAATCTATTTTCTCAGTTGATTATATGTTGAAATAAGCATTAGTTCATTCCTCACTATAATAGCTTTGCTTTTTTTATATTACTTTTATTTAAAAATTTTTGCCTTGGATTTTTTATTTTATTTTTTGTTTAATCTTATTTTCTTGCATAAGACAAGTCCACTTTTAATGACCAAACTTAATACCTCCATGGTCACACTTCTCTGTTCGACATTTCGGTTAATTGTATTTAATTTTTACTATTGAAAAATTTCGTTG
Organism: Octopus bimaculoides; assembly: GCF_001194135.2. Classification (NCBI taxonomy): domain Eukaryota; kingdom Metazoa; phylum Mollusca; class Cephalopoda; order Octopoda; family Octopodidae; genus Octopus; species Octopus bimaculoides. The sequence continues at coordinate 87,776,332 of NC_068986.1, read as the reverse complement.
TTCAACTTTGTCCTAATACTAATAATGTTAGAGATTAACAATGGCTGCTATCGAATATAGTTTTGTCTATCTATCTATCTATCTATCTATCTATCTATCTATCTATCTATCTATCTATCTATCTATCTATCCACCTACCTACCTATCTATCTATCTATCTATCTATCTATCTATCTATCTATCTATCTATCTACCAACCTCCGTCCCTCCCTTTCTATCTATCTATCTATAAATACATCTTGAGTGCTCTTTGAGATAATATTGGGCTGGTGCATAATCATTGCGGCTTTTTTTCAACAAATTTTATTCAACAAAAACAATAAAAACATGTAACAAAAACATATTTAAATGATTATTCCGGAGCATATTCACAATCTACTTCAATTACTGTTTTCTATTTGCCTGCCAGATAGTCAGACCATCATTTAAAGATGTTTATGTTAAATATTGTTATTGTTTTTGTTGAATAAAATTTGTTGAAAAAAGCGGCAATAATTACGCACCAACACAATACATTAACGACTTTATGTATAAATTATGTATGCAACACGCAATTAAATATATATGTAGAGAGAATATAAAATGCAGTCATGATCGTGAGATCGTGGTTTCAATTCCTAGGCCGATTCATGCGTTGTGTTCTTCAGCAAAACACTTTTTCTCAGATTGCTTTGCGATAATTTCGAGACCTGACGCGGGGTGCACCGTGCACTGATTCAGGTAAAAGCAATTTGAGAGAGAGGGAGAGATAGATAGCAAGAGAGAGAGAGAGAGAGAGAGAGAGAGAGAGAGAGAGAGAGAGAGAGAGAGAGAGAGAGAGAGAGAGAGAGAGAGAGAGAGAGAGAGAGAGAGTTAATGTACAGCTCATGCATTTGATTACTATAGACAAATCATTTGTGCAGGTCGGTCAGCAAAACTCAACACTCATACGTCGTCTTCGACGGGAAAATAAATTACACACACACAAACACACACATGTACACACACACATTAAATATATACATTTGATGGACATATAGTGGTAAGCAAGCTGAGACAAGAAATCTCTTGTGTGACTTTTTTGCTGATGTACCCGAAGAGACGCAGGACGTCGGTTGGAAACATGAGTCATACTCAATAAAGTCTAATACACCTTCCATCTTCTTTTTCATTAATACTATTACCCCAATGGCCACTGCGAAGTTCCTGGAGTAAATATACGGTTAACAACAAGTAACCTCAATTGTGCCGATGCTTTACTCATCATCTATTTATACGCTGTGTACTATTTTTCCATGATACACACACACACACACACACACACACACACACACACACACACACACACACACACACACACATATATATATATATATATATATATATATATATATATATATATAT
>NC_068986.1:87768512-87773930 GCF_001194135.2 Octopus bimaculoides | reverse complement strand
GAAGAAGAAGAAGAAGAAGAAGAAGAAGAAGAAGAAGAAGAAGAAGAAGAAGAAGAAGAAGAAGAAGAAGAAGAAGTGTGAGCCGAATAGAGAGTACGAAATACAACAGAATTTATGCATTTCACAGGCAAGTATATATACTGCTAGTGCATACGTGTACACACACACACACACACACACACACACACACACACACACACACACCCACACATACACACACACACACACACACAAGCGCATATACTCATTTTCACGGATATTAATATGTATTGATATACACGCTTTTTTTACGGGCATGTTCACATATTCAAATGGATCATAATACAAGATAACAATTAAGCATTCATTTATTCACTCATTAACGCTCTTATACCTGCACATGTATATGTCGTAATGGCTAAATATATATACATGCATGCTAATGCACAGACTACTAATTATAGACGCTGATACATTCACATAAACACACCAATATATGCCACATTTACCCCCTGTTTTAAGACATTTCCGTAAACGTTTCAAGAAAGGTATCTCTAGAAAGGGGGTCATGACTGTTTAGAAAGGGTCTAGGTGTAATCCAGTTGTTAGGTTACTTACGGTGAATATGAACACAATTGCTATCATATACATCGCACACACACACACACACACACACACACACACACACACACACACACACACAAACATTCGTACATGCATATTCATATGTTTATGTGCATTTTCGTGTCTAATGTGTACATATATGTGTATGCATGTATACAAACATGCACACATTCACGCGCGCGCGCGTATATATATATATATATATATGTATTTGAAGAGAAGCAACAAAAATTCAATAGGTTATAACAGTACGTACGTTTCGTACAAACTCCATTTATTCATGTAGTGAGAACACTACATAAGATGTACGATGTACATAAAATGTACAAAGCGCGGGCTATTAACCCCAACATTCCGAGTTCAATTCCAGGCAGTGACCTTAATAATAATTATAATTATAACATCAAAAAATACCTTAGGAACGAGAATTCAGGTTCAAAATTTCCACATGGCACCTGATGAAGGCTGGAGGGTATATCAGCCGAAACGTTGTGTTAACAACAAACAAGATAAGGACAAATATCCGTCAAATATAAATAATTTAAATAATGTAGAACTTATTTTATCGACCCGAAAGCATGGCAGGCAATGTCAAATTCGGCGGAATTTGAACTAAGAACGTACGGACGGATCAAATGCTTCTAAACATTTTCCCCGACATGCTAATGACTCTGTCCTCTCGCTATTTTATTTTCAGAAAATTTTATTATAATATTTTGTGACAAAAAATAAATAAGCATACCTTAGAACAAAGAACTTTGTATACCTTCAGCATTCGTATAGACTGCTCATGCTTTGTTTGTTGTGCTCCCGATCGTTAGGACGAAGGTTCGATTCCTGAACGGCTATATGTATATTCTCAGTCACCCATCAGCTAAAGTACGTACCAGAAGCGGCCGTGGGATAACTCTGCGACGGACTAGTATCCCGTTTGTGCGGGCGTGTAGTTTTATGTTTAAAGTCATCTAAATGGCTAAGAAGTTCTTATTATCTCCAATCGCAAATATGGATGTCGTAATTCGAAACACGCTTTTTTAGACGTAGAATATTTGGATACAATCAATTTTCTTTAAAGAAAAACGAGGCTAAAGCGTATGATGCAGTGGCGCTTGTGCTTCCTCATTTGTCGCAGTCCATTACGCAGAGTGATGACTGCTAGAAGCTTGTTGGGACTTATTTCATCTGATTCGTTGTTATCAGCGTCATTTATCGTTTGATCAGCTGTCTCACCAGTCGCGTCTTTTCTGCTAGATGTGTACGTGGTTAAAAATCCGGCCAAGGACATATCCTTCAGGTCATCTGGTCATGGAGCATACATATCAAGGGGAGATGTCAGAAAGATTTTTTCATCGTCATCGTCCATTTCTTGGAGGATCTCATTCTCCTTTGGATGTTGTGGTTACAAATACAACTTTTCTACTAGCCATTTATATAGGTAGAGAAAGTAGTCTATAGGCAGCCTCCGAGGAGCTGACCTCCCTGTTATCCAAGAATGATGACCTGACTTTTCTCAGCTTTGATTTCAAGTCCTCTCCTCTGTTTTCTTCTGCCATCTTTTTCAGCAGCTCAAAACGTCTAGTAGGAACTAAAGCAGAAATTTTCCACAAAGTGTGCAAAGTCATGGGGGATAAAGATAGCCCTTTCACTCTTCATCATGTAGCTGGTAATATACATAATACAGGAATAAGGGTCTACGATGAACTGCAAGTCCCTGTTGGGATGCCATGTTTAGAAAACCTTGGGGTGAAACTGGTTGATCCACCTTTCAGATAGTTGACGCTGTAGCACCATCTGTTTTCCATATTTCATCAACTTCACCACTTCCTGGTACCTAGGCCTTCTGAAGCAAAACTCCAAAGAAATATCTTCAGGAATATCTTTATCCCCCATAACTTTGCACACTTTGTGGAAAATTTCTGCTTTAGTTCCTACTAGACGTTTTGTAGATGCTGGGTCGTCTACATTAGGCACTCGAGCAATCACAGTTTCAGCAGACGAGTAATGTGGAAATTTGAATCTGCATGATCTCACTCTTCGGCATGTCGTCTTGCGTACATGCTTCTGTAAAGAGAGGACGAGCTGTCTCAAATCACACTCTGTTTCTCCTGGAATGGCATATGTCTGGTATTGGTTAATGAAAATGAGAATTCCTCATTACTGTTCGCATCAAGTTTCGGCGCATTCTTTATCCATAGGATGGTGTGCGCATGTGGCGAACCTCTCACCTGGAATTCACTGCGTATCATGTAGACTCCAAGCTGGCTTATTGGGTTAGACTCACCACCAATGAATTCCTTAAAAAAACATGTAAAGTCAGTGTTTGAATTGTCGTACAGCTGTTATTGGGTTACACCTGAGCCATCTGCACTTTTCTTCCCATTGCATATTCTTGATGTCATCAGTTGTCAGTTGTTTTCCGTATTGATGGAATATACTTTGGGTGACTGCTAGCCACTGCATGTCAGCTGAGGAAAGAATTAAGAACCATCTAGGGATTCCAAGTTGCCTGACCATAGCAAAAAATTCTAATAAAACAGTGTTCCAGTACGCAGGTGAGCCTCTGATGTTCTTCACAAACTTGAAAGTAGTGTCAGTGCGCAGTATGGCCTCAACATTCACTGAGTTCTTCCTTAGGCCGGCATTCAGTTTCCTGTGCTGGAAGTTCTGACCTCAGGTCTGCCTCAGAGAAATCATAATGTTGTCAATAAGTTGCTTGTCCCCCACAGCATTCTGAGCGGCAAGGAGGTAGTCTATGTCTCTGGCAAATCTTTCATGTTTGTTTAAAAGTCGCTGATTGAAGTATTTCCTTTGAGTTATCTCCTTCACTCTCTCCTGAGATAATCCTTTGCGGCCGAAAAGATACTTGGACGGATTAGCCAGTTCTTCGAACGTTTCATCGGTTAAAAAAGGATAAGGTTTCTGGTTATTCCCTTGCGCTACAGAAGTAATGTTTCTCCCGGCAACTTCTTGCAGCAGCGTGTCACATGGAATACCGCAAAGATTTTTGTCTGCTCAAAAGCAATTCTGTCTTCCTTATCTTCCAACTCTTGCTTCTTCTTCGCTTCTGAACTCTGTGTCAGCATTCCGAAATGCCACGTAATATCGCTCACCCATTAAACCAATGGTTATTGTCCGCCTAATTTTGCCTTGCAGGGGTAGAATGTCATGTATCCTATTGGTGTCACGGTAGGTATGACTAATGTTAATGTCAAGCATATCAACTACAGCCTGTACTGCCAAATTGCCTACGCAGGCGCCATTTCTGATGTCATTGATGTATACGTCATATCGTTGCAACTATCTCTGATGAGTGATGGTTCTGGCTCTTCTGTAAGGTGCAACAAATTCATGCTATTAGCATGAATTGTGTTCTTTCAACATGTTGAAAAAGCTTTTCCCGCATCTCTTGAACACTCATGCGCTGATCATAGAAGGCTGACAGGGACCATGCCACGGTGTGATTAAAACAGCTGCTGTTTCCAGGATCATGATGAATTTTCAAGTTTTACTTTTTTGACTGATGTTCTAATACCAGACGATAGTTTCCTGATGGAAGAGGAGATGGTCTTTCACTGTGATCTGCTTTCCACAATCCTGGATTACCGTTACTGATGGCCTTGCCATGGCAGCCCACAAATCCGCGTCATCTTCCTCCCTCCAGTTTTCCCATTCGTAACAGACCATAATTTCCTTGTACAACAGATTATTTTCCTGAAGCCAGCAAAGTGCCTCCATTAACTTTTTCTGGCGCACATATTCGTGCATGTAATGTCCTTTATATGCCAATCTACGCTTGAGTTTCGGTGGGATGACTTTGGCCGAATCTGGCAGTCTTGGTAACAAAGATACGACGGACTGCTGCTTGGATGGTACATTGACGGCGCTGCAATATATGGCCTTCTGTCCACATCTGAGCAGCCCAAAAAGTTTCAGGAAAGGTATCCGCTGACTGATCAAGCGTAGTTCCAGCAGCCTCAAATCTTCTAGCTCCAACTCCGTACCGCTAAGCAATGACGGTGCAGGCACTTGGTTTCTCTTAAGCGTTAGATGACAGGTTTTGCATATCCACAGCTTACCATGTGTACGAATGTACTCCACTGATTTTGACATGACTTCAACGACGCATAGATAGATTAAATAGACACATAGAGATAGATTAGAAACTCAGAGCACTAGTGGTTGGATAGATGATGTTAAAGGTAGATATATCATTAAAGCAGATATTCGCAAAATTCTTTGAGCGTCGGAGATGTATTTTGAGGCCTTTCTCAAGTTCCTGATGTTCTGAGTTCAGATCACGCAAATGTAAAGTTTGCCTTTCATCTTATCGACATAGAATACCAGCCAAGTATTGGATTCATTGTTGTCGATTTAAACCCTGCTTTCGAAATTTGTTGAACTCATGTCTCAATTTAAATTATTGTCATAACGAGTACTCATTGATAGCAGATGAAATATTACCGGCGTTTTATTTTCGTTCCGAGCGTCCAGGGATTTACATTTAAAGGGTAAATGAACTGAGAATCGAGGACTAGTATTCTTCATGCATTTCCCAATTGGAAAAAGAAGAGCCATAGTTCCAAAGAATAATACATGTAAGCATCGAAACGAAATCAAGTTGTCTCTACTTCGAAATTTTCACAAGACATCATGGCGCCCGACATTTCATTCCGTTCATTTCATTCTTTCCTCACATGTTCTCTTTCATACTATCTTCCACTCTCTCTTTCTCTCTCTCCCTCTTCTCTCTTTCTCTGTGTACATATGGATATGGAAGTATATATATATATATATATATATATATGTATATATATA
>NC_068986.1:87766110-87768039 GCF_001194135.2 Octopus bimaculoides | reverse complement strand
TGTACTTGGGGATGGTCATATTGCCAGTTTAGCCAATAAAAACACACGCACTGTATATTTGGTGTTAATTTTTTTTTTTTTCAGCTTTATATTACATTAATCTTAATCTTAATCTTATTTCGGCCAGAGTTCTTTCGTCACACTTCTGTGACCTCATCAGTGGTCCTTTGTTTCCTTCTTTCTTATGTGTGTCTCACCATATATATACATATATATGTGTGAGTGGGTGTGTATGCATTTGAATGTATGTCCATACATATGTATACCGACATATGCACACACACACACATATATATATATTTATACATACATATGTCGGTGTTTGTATATGTATATATATATACATGCTTCTGAGTGTGTGAGTCTTCGTGTATACATATATACATATATTTACATACAAGCATACAAAAACACATACGTAAGTACGTACATACATACGTACTAACATACATACATACATACATACATACACACATACTTACACGCACAGCTGCTATACATACACCAAACGATTTGTTCCTATAGACTCTATATATTCCAATAATTTATACAACGTTCAGCCGGTGTTTAGAATCACAACAAAATACCGACATTTGGAGAAACACGTGATTTCACTTTTAAGTTGCCCCTCGACATTTTAGTGACTTCAACCATAGATCTGAGCTATTCAAAGACATTTTGACGGGCGCCGAAACAAGGATAAACTAACAGAGGAATGGTAATAGCAACAGGACGCTACATTAGGGAAATGTTTCGGCATATTCAAAGCCTCCCTGATGAGAATTTGAACTTGTAACCAGTAAATCGATAGAGTATTGTTTTACCATTTAGTAGCTGAACCGCCAAACAAAATCTCATTGGAACTCACATTGTTTGTATTTGGAGTTTTCGTTTATTTCATTTTACGATGTGGTATTTGTGGTTATAGATGTTATTATTACTATTATTATTATTATTATTATTATTATTATTATTATTATTATTATTATTATTATTATTATTATTAATAGTAGTAGCATTATTATTAGTAGAAGTAGTTGCTGTTTTTATTGTTGTAGTAGTATTTTGTATTATCTTCTGAGATTAAGTTTGTTTTGTTTTGTTTTCATTAAATGTTTATATTAGAGTGACTTATTCTTTATGTCGGGTTTGTTCCCACCTACATACATATAGCCATGTGTACACACACACTTAAACCCACATACATACACTCACACATGCACACACTGACATATATGTACACACAAATACATATACGTACATATACTTATATATATGCACATATTTGTGTGTGCGTGTATATATATATGTATATATATATATATTTGTAAGTGTGTGTGTGTGTGTGTGTGTGTGTGTGTGTGTGTGTGTGAGTGAGTGAGTGAGAGAGAGAGAGTCTGTTCATGTGAGAATTTGCGAGGGGAGCATAAAGTAACGTTATCCTTTGTTCTGTCCATGAAAGTAAACTTTCTTGTACTGATATCTAAGATTTTACGTTTGAAGTCTTTCAATATCGCTTACACCGCCAACACATATGAACATAAAAAACACACACACACATACATACGCACCCACACAGAGACTCGGGCGCGCGCGCACACACACGCATACACATGTATGTATACCGAGTCAAAATACAAAATAGCAGTCAAATATTATTGACAATTTACTCTCAAGTATTAACTGACGCCAGTAGTAACTGTTAATCTTGCTAGTTCGTTGATATGAAACTACTACATTAAATATTGTGACAATCTATATATCCTGATATATATATATATATATATATATATTAGCATTATCCTGCCTTTGAGAATTTTAAGATCACTTCTGTAACTTTCTAAGACATCTCAACGCTTCTAAAAAGCAAACTTCGTTTGTTTGTTTACGTTCATCGTAATTTCGTAATTTGAATTTAATATATATATA
>NC_068986.1:87764956-87765828 GCF_001194135.2 Octopus bimaculoides | reverse complement strand
ATAAAGTTATAAACTACAGATCCATAACGTCCTTGCCTATGTTATACAATTCTTAAACTGCAAAGGTATCTAAGAGGATGTATGGTTACATGAAGAAATAATACCCAGAACAACTGAAGGAATTTTGAAAATGCAACAAATGGTTGGAAAGATCACTAACTGATTCTCAGATTGCCGTAACTGTAGGTAATCTGAGCGTTATAGATGATAATCTTCACTTCCGTTGGTCTAGCAATCATTAGCCACAAGTACAATAGCCACAACAATAAAATCCATGCGAGGAATTGATATGAAATTCTATTTTGTATTTCAGAAGTTATTTCGTGTTAAAGTTGTTGTATTCGGGTAATTTTAACCAATCAACGATGTGTATTTAGCTGAAGAAAGCTACTGCTGTTTGCGATAGTAATCGAAGAGCAACAACCTCAGGGTCATCTCTACTAAATGTCACCATTCTGTTCTATTTTATTTTTGTTTATTGCCTGCTTTTTAAAAAATTTTGTCGTTTTGCTTTTCGATCGCCTCTGTATATCGGCACTCTCACGACTCGTACAAAGATGCGATCGAAAACTGGAAGAATCTTGTCTTATATGTATATACATATGTGTGTATGTGTGTATGTGTGCGTGTGTGTGCGTGTTTGTGTACATGTTTGTCCACCCCCACAACCACCACATAACTTAGCGGTCCAACTTAAAAAGTACTGGGTTGATTCATTCGACTATAAATGCTTCATGAAACAAGTAAGCGATAAAAGATAAATATATAATGTATATTGTGTGTGTGTGTGTGTGTGTGTGTGTGTGTGTGTGTGTGTGTGTGTGTGTGCTTCCCTATAAGTATAAGCATTATAAACGGAAATAATTATGTAA
>NC_068986.1:87762283-87763237 GCF_001194135.2 Octopus bimaculoides | reverse complement strand
GTAGTAGTATTAGTAGTAGTACTAATAGTAACAGCAGTAGTAGAAGTAGTAGTAGTTGTACTAGTAGTAGTAGAAGTAGTAGTTGTAGCAGTAGCAGTTGTAGTTGAAGTAGTAGTAGTAGTAGCAACAATAATAGCAGCAGCAGTAGCAGTAGTAGCAGCAGCAGCAATAGTAGTAGTAGTAGTAGTAGTAGTAGTAGTAGTAGTAGTAGTAGTAGTAGTAGTAGTAGTAGGTATCTATAAGAACAACACGAAGAAATAAGCAGTGGTTAACTTCGTTTTCTCTGTCGAAAGTTATCACTACATGTCGCTGAAATGTTTACGAGATGTGATGCTCTGGTACCAAACTGTATACTCTTATGTCATTCGTGTTGATACCAGTCTTTTTTTTTAGCGATGCAATTATTGATGTCTTTTGATCATCTATTGATAATACTCAAGATAGAAACATCCTGGAATAGCAAAAGACAAGTAATGTATGAACATCGAACATTGGAGGTTTCGGATAATGACCAAACGTCATAACCGGGGATGAATCTCGCATCTGATAAAAGTTAAACACAGTCCTTTTTATTGTTGACCTGCTCAAAAAATACACGCATACTTCTCCCATAACAATTTCAATATGTTTTGCAAACAATTTGTAAAACAAGCATGAATCGAAAGCTGGAAAATAGTTTAAAAGTTCTTACAATAGTTAATGAAATTATAAATAGGAAGATACAAATGAAAAACAAGACAAGAAAAAACAAATGCAATAAAAATATAAAATAGCAAAAAAAATCATGTAGCTGAAATCAAAGGCTATTAAACAATCATCACCTCCAATAATCTGTTGTTATAGAAAGTAATAATGATTTTTGAAAAATAGAAACTGTTCAACTACAAATTAAACCAGTTTTACCAATAACAAGACAAATATATATATATATATATATATATATATATATATATA
>NC_068986.1:87754301-87756426 GCF_001194135.2 Octopus bimaculoides | reverse complement strand
GACAAGAACAGACTAGAGCACTAATCACCTGAAAGAAACTTTACTTCTTTCTTAGAAAGAGCTGTCCTCAGAGCAGCTTAAAGCGAGATTTAAACGAAAATTTTCCTTAAATTAATCCTCAAAATAAAAAAAAAATCATTATTTCTTCCATAAGTGGGGGTAATTTGGGTTCGTGGTTGTGTCTATTTATATGTGTACGAGCTTTAGAGCGCGTGTGTGCGTATTTGTTTGTGTGTGTACGTGTATGTCTGTTGAGAATATGCTTGTGTGTGAGAAAAAATAATTTGGGATACATATGAATGTGAACATATATATACATATATATATATATATATATATATATGTGTGTGTGTGTGTGTGTCTGTGTGTGTGTGTGTGTGTGTGTGTGTGTGTGGGTATGTGTGTGTGCATATGTGCGTGTGTGTGTGAGAGCACGCGCGTTGTTCATATGTGCGTATATGTCAGTGTGGATATTTATTTTCACTAGATTATCTCACTTTCTCAACATCACTTAAGAGTCATTACCGTTGTTTGTTGGGGATTATACGCGCGCATGCATGTGGTATGTGGTGGTGTATTATATATAAAAAAACGCATTTAATTTTCCCTATGTCTATATTTGCATGTTGATGATAATGATACTACTACTACTACTACTTCTACTACTACTACTACTACTACTACTACTACTAATAATAATAATAATAATAATAATAATAATAATAATTGCGATTATCACTCAATTTTATTATTATTTCCACGACCACAAACTTGAAGGCATCGTGAAAAATAGAAATGGTAAGATCCTATTGGATTTTGATTCAGTTAGACCATGAGATGAAGAACAGGAAGTCACACATAGTCTTAATTGAGAAAGAAAACAAACTATGCTGGATCATAGATATTGCATGCCCAGCTGACAACAAGGTATGCGATAAGGAAGAAAGAAAAGTCGAGAGATATGACAGGTTAGCTTGGGAAGTTAAGCGGTTATGGTCGATGAAAAAGGTGGTAGTCGTACCAATAATTGTCGGAGCCCTGGGAACAGTGAGCAAAAATCTCGAAAAGTACGTGGAACAAATAGGGGCCACAATATGGGTGGAGAACTTGCAGAACACGGCACTGCTTGGAACCGCTAGAATACTCCGGAAGGTGCTCAAAAAATAAGAGGTGTTACCTAAGTTCTCTGGTAGTGAACAACTGACACCGTAGTATATCTCCAGCGTTAGAAGCTGTGTAAAGGTAATTATAATAATGATCATAAAAAAGCTATAAAACAAATGAAATCCAATCTAAAACTAGAACAGCAACGGACCATGATAAAACGTTGGCAAGAAAACCGCTTCATGATAAGTACTGGGCTAAACTAAATGCAAAAGAAATAGAGAAAAAATCCCACCAATGGTTGAGATGCTCAGGACTCAAAGCAGAGACTGAAGGATTTATAATAGCAGCACAAGACCAAAGCCTCCCCACCAGAAATTACCTAAAATATATTACGAAAAGAAACATATCAAGTAAATGCAGAATATGTGGTGATGGACAAGAAACAATAAATCATATTATCTCTGACTGCTCAATCCTAGCTAAGAAGGAATATATTTACAGACACGACAGAGCTGAGATCTACATAGACTGGAAGCTATGTCAACACTGTGGAATAACAACAGAAAAAGTTGGCATAGGCACACGCCAGATAAGGCTCACAGAGATCAAGAAAGCAACTATACTCTGGGATATGCCAATACACAGAGATAGAAAAATTAAGGCCAATAGACCAGATATAGTTGTCAGAGATCAATACAACGTTTCTCGAAAAGAAATGGAGAAACTTTCAAAATACAAAGACCTGGAAATAGAGGTAACTCGAATGTGGAATCTAAAAACAGAAACAATTCCTATCATAGTAGGTGCCTTAGATATAATAAAAAAATATTCAGACAAATACATAACAAAAACACCAGGACTTACAAATATATATAATATACAGAAAATTGCACTACTGGGCACTGCACACATCCTACGCAAAACACTTTCAATACAGTAACCATAAGAGCATCACAGCAAACCACAGCACATACCCAAGGCGCACAGAGCTGCGCTCGGTAGTGAAGTGAAAGCACGT
>NC_068986.1:87752418-87754291 GCF_001194135.2 Octopus bimaculoides | reverse complement strand
AAAAACAGAAACAATTCCTATCATAGTAGGTGCCTTAGGTATAATAAAAAAATATTCAGACAAATACATAACAAAAACACCAGGACTTACAAATATATATAATATACAGAAAATTGCACTACTGGGCACTGCACACATCCTACGCAAAACACTTTCAATACAGTAACCATAAGAGCATCACAGCAAACCACAGCACATACCCAAGGCGCACAGAGCTGCGCTCGGTAGTGAAGTGAAAGCACGTTATAAAAATAAAACTACTGAACAATAATATTAATAATAATAATAATAATAATAAAAATAATGATAATAATAATGATAATAATAATAATAATAGAAATGAAAGAGCCACTAAGAATAGAGTATTTGCGCTTAAAATTGTGTTGATGGAATAAAATCCAAGGAGTTAATACGTGGGTGATAGCATCACTTCGGTGGGATGCAATGATCCAGTGCGATCAACAAACCAGATATCGAAAACCGGGCATTGTTCTGGTGAATAAAAAAGAACATGCCCCAGTGACAACAAGATCAATGCAAAAGAAGTAAAAATAAACAACTATGACGATTTGAATTGGGAAATACAAAGATTGTGATCAAGTAGTTGAGTAGACGTGATACCAGTAGTAATTGGCGCACTTGGAATTACCAGCACTCAACTACCAACATGGCTGAAAAAGATTGGTGCAAGTTTGAAGGTGGAACACCTACAAAAACCAGCATTGCTTGGAACTGCAAGAATTCTTTACAAGGTTCTTGAAGCATGACCAGTAGACAAGTGTCACCTTAGTCTGCTAGCTGTGGACAGCATACACTTTTCCTCATACCCAGCAAAATAAGCTGTGAGTTTTCATATAATAATAATAATAATAATAATAATAATAATAATAATAATAATAATAATAATAATAATAATACACTTTCAATATAGTAAAAATAAGATCATCACAGTAAACCACAGCACATACCCAAGGCATATAGAGCTGCGCTCGGTAGTTCGGTGAAAGCAAGTGATAAACTAAAACTACTTAATAGTAATAATAATAATAATAATAATAATAATAATAATAATAATAATAATAATAATAATAATAATAATAATAATAATACTGATGCAATACCAGTAGAACCTGAGTGAAGGATAATCTGCAATAACGAGGATACAAGATAGAAAAGTTTCACAGTCAGTAAGCACATCAAACATATATATCGTTCATCAGTTGCCAGGTGGATGTCATTATGGTTTCGACACTTCTACAGAACCATTCGATAAGGCATTGTCAACAGCGTTAAATACCTAAACAAGAAACGAGTAAAACATTAACTCAGTCACATCGATACCTGCTATTTATAACAAATACAGCATCAAATCTGAAACATAAGTCGTTGCGGACATGTAGCGTCGAAGGACAGAAATTAGAAAAAAAAAAAATTAAATATAGAAATCATATTCACGCCCATGCACATGTCTTTTTATTTGTATATCTAAACACATATGAAATCTTAACTACTTATATTGAGTGCTTTGGACTGCTGTAACCAGAGGGTATTCTTCATCGCATGTCTTTATGAGCCAAAATAAATATCAGACAATTAGCTAGGACTGGGCAGTCAGAGATAATATGATTTATTGTTTCTTGTCCATCACCACATATACATACGTGCATGTTTGTGTGCGCGCGCGCGTGTATGTGTGCGTATGTCTGTATGTGCGTGTGTGTGTATGCGTATGTATGGTTCGTTGAATGACCCAAACAGTCCTGAATTTAAACGACTGATATTTTACCAACATCACATGCACATATGCATAGCACACACACACACACACACACACACACACACACACACACACACACACACACACACACACACA
>NC_068986.1:87750131-87752408 GCF_001194135.2 Octopus bimaculoides | reverse complement strand
CACACACACACACACACACGCACACACACACACACACATACACACATGACAATGAAGGACCACATATATGGTCGATTTCAAGATTGACTCTCACAGGCCTGAATATAAACGAGTGAAATTTTACCGTTACATGCACGTATGCACCACACACACCCACACACTTACACACACACACACACTTACACACACACACACACACACATACACACACGCGTACATAGATAGACAACACGCCTACACCTACACATCATGAGCTCGTACCTCCAGCAGTTTCCTTCTGAACACACATAGGAATACGAAAAACAAAGAAAATCATTTTTAAATTGAAATACACTGACTACTAGTGAAATTAAAGGACACGTGGTCGAAGTGAAAGGCGACGCTCTGAAAGGGTTGTTTTTACTTTTATTAATGTTTGGGGGGTTAGATTTTCTTTCGGGCTATTTATCTGTCTATGATATTTCTTTTCATTCATTCTGTTTTTTTCCCCATATTTTTGTTTTGGTGTTATTCTATTTATTGTCATTCAGTATTTCCACTTTTCTCTTTACTTCATTCAGTTTCTATACAATTTTATTTTCCCTATTTTGTGTAGCAAAAGAAATTTTTTTATTTTCTTTTTCCTGACGTTACTTTACATTTATTTTTGCGTCGCGCTCATTTCGCATTCTTTTCTTCTAATCCTTTCCATACATACATACACACATACATACATAATACACACATACACACACACACACATACATACATACATACATACATACATACATACACACATACGTGTGCGCACATACAGACAAATTTATATATGTGTATACGTATAAGTGCATATACTCTTTTACTCTTTTACAATGTTTCTTTTAGCCAGGTATTAAAACACGACAATTTTCCGGTTATATTTCATATTTATTCTTCATATTTTTTAAATTTTATTTTGTTCAGTTTTAAATTTCCAAAGTTAAACTGCTTTCACATGGACTGCCCGAGAAAGTTGTTGAAAATCAGCCGACAAGACTAAGACCCAAACACAGAGGTCCTATCTCAAGCTAATCGACCAAGCATTTTACACACTTCCGAGTAGAACGGAAGTCAGGTGGGTAGGCCACCTTGTTCAAATGCCTGACAAAGAATTTGTCCCATGGAAAAGAATACATGTATCTTATATGTTTTTGCATGCAGAATTCAAAATGTGAAGCTAACGCTTTAAGAAATACTCCTAATTTAAATGTTTATGAATAGAATTAACCTAATTAAATCATTAATCTAACTATCTGAGTCAGGAAGCTGAAGTTCTTGGTTCCAAGCTGAAGGGCTGGAATCTTCTGCAGAAAGAGATCAAAGTTAGTTTTTATCGTGCTCGGCATTGTGGTTTTGCAATTTTTCCTCACTTGAGGATGGTGTCGTGTTTTGTAGGGGTATATATTCTATTATGGAGGAACTGAACCATAAATATAGCACGAATGAGTGGCGTTAGTTTATTGACTCTTGAAAAGTAAGCTTGGAAGCAGTTTCATTCCACAATGGAAATAAGTTTCCTTCTTTTCGTCTGGCCCATGCAGGTAACATGAAGGAAACATATGAGAGTATGAAGCTTCTGTTGCAAAAAATTAAGTATGATGAACATAAGGGGAATATTTGTGATGGCCTAAAGTTTGTAGCCCTTTTGCTTGGAATGCAGCTGGGTTACACTAATTTACGTTGCTTTCTCCGTGAGTGGGACAGTCGGGATAAGAAAATTCATTATGTAAAGGATATGTGACCGAAACGATCTCTAACTCCCGGAGAGACAAATGTCATCAATCCCTCCTTTGTTCATTCTGAGAAAATTTATCTGCCACCTTTGCATATTAAGCCAGGGTTGATGAAGAATTTCAGCAAAGGTATGGATAGAACTAGCAAGGGATTCACGTATTTGAAAACTAAATTTCCAAGAGTAAGTGACGCAAAAATCAAGGTATTTTTGTTCGGCCACAAATTAGGGAGCTGAGACGAAAAGTTTGATGAAGCGCTCAACGATGTTGAAAAGGCTTGCGTGGCTGTCATTTAAGAAAGTTTTCAGGGAGTTTTGGGCGAATCATAGAGCAAAGAACCATTCTGACATTGTGAAATAGTTACTGGTATCATACAATGCATTGGGATTCAATATGAGCTTAAAGCTCCACTTCTTCAACTCTCACTTGGACTTTTTCCCTGCAAATCTTGAGGCTGTCAGCGACGAGCACGGCGAGAGGTTTCACCAGGACATTCTGAACATGGAAACCAGGTACCAAGGAAAGA
>NC_068986.1:87748493-87750121 GCF_001194135.2 Octopus bimaculoides | reverse complement strand
CGGCGAGAGGTTTCACCAGGACATTCTGAACATGGAAACCAGGTACCAAGGAAAGATGAGCTCTTCTATGCAGGCTGATTATTATTGGTCACTAAAATGGGACGTTCCAGAAGTTAGATACAGTCGAAAATCATACGCCTCTACGTTTCAAAGGTAAGTTTCCTTGTAATATCAGCCTGATTTTTGAATTCATGAAATACAATAGTTTAACAATTTGCATATACTATCACAGAAAAATTATGACGTATACAAAAAATCTGAAAACAACCTTCGAATTCTGCAGATAAAATGCTATTAAGTTCACCTACTTTTGTCGGTGGTACAGAATTTTTCATTAATTCTGTTGACCAATTATAATTGTCAGCCTTATTTCTACATTAATATAGTACATTTATTGAATAATTTAATTATTTTGTCGCATAAAAACCATGCCTGATAGAAAAATTCTAAAAGCGGATTCAAAATCTACGTTAAAAGTACTATAAAATTCACTTCCTTTAGTTGACGGGACAGCAAAATGTTCGAATTTTGTTGACCAGTGTTATCAACCTTTTCTACTTTACGGTAACATACCCATGCACAACTTTTATTGTAGCTTGTTAAGTACTTCTCTTGAGGATTTGCTGACATATGAAAATCATGTGCTTCTGCGTTCGTATGGGAGGTCATCAAGAAGTAAGTGCTTTTTCCTAGTAGTCCTTCACTACCAAATCCGGTTGACTTTTCCACTGTTTTCTTCTATCAGTTTTGGATTAGCATATCCCTAAATTCGGGCGCCTTGCCATTCTTTGAAATTATTCTTATTGTATATTATACCACCCTGTTTCTGTTGGTATTTCATAATGCTGGCATAAATTCCACAGCATAAAAGCCCCAAATATGTTACGACCGTATATGTACTCTAAATTGTCTAAAAATGGATCATCACATACAATATGATAAAATGTATCTTCCCACAACTGTAATCGTTTCATAAACAACGTTTAATAATTGCTGTAGTGGTGTTCTTGATCTTGCGATTTTTCTCCTGTATAACTCCATCTTTTCTTCGATCTTTAACGTACTTGATATGTGAGGGTTTTCTGCACATCGTTTTATCTTGACATTTTGTAGCACATTGCTAGCTAGCTTCTGACATTTAAAAATTTTTTTTTTATTTTATAAAATTTCTGTTACTTCAGTTTCTATGTATTTGCTAGCTTTCTTGAAGAGATAAAACAGTTTGAATTTTTTATTTGAATCTGTAGTTATTATTCCCTAATGTTCTTTATTATTTATTTGTGTGGTGATATATCATATTATATCCATTGTAGTTTTCTACTTAAATAACTTCCTTATATAGAAGCAGGTATGGCACTGTGGTTAAGAAGCTCACTGTGCAACAAAGTGGTTTCAGTTTCAGACCCAGAGTGCGGAACATTGGGTAAGTATCTTGTACTATACTCCGGGCTGACCGATGTTTTGCGAGTGAATTTAGTAGAAAGAAACTGTGGACGCCAATCGTGCACACACACACACACACACACACACACACACACACACATATATATATATATATATATATATATATATATGTATATATAATATATAGTATATAGTATATATATATATCTATAATTCAATAATAG
>NC_068986.1:87744733-87745602 GCF_001194135.2 Octopus bimaculoides | reverse complement strand
TATATATATATATATATATATGCATATATACATTCATACATATATACAGTTATACATACATAAACGTACATATATATACATATATGTATGTATATTTACATGGATAAATATATGGACACACACACACACATACATAATACATACATACGTACACACACACATACACACACACACACATACACACACATACATATATGTATACATAAATTCAGACAGACATAGTTATGTACACGTCAATCAAACGTTAATCAGATTTGTCACGCAGCACAAACTGCAACCTAGCTACGTATATGTAAACAATGTTTGTTATATCCACACAACTTTGAAACAGCTATCTAATTGTTGATGAACTGATGTCGTGCTCTAATATGGTTGGGTCATTTGGGACAGATGTTACACTTCACCGTTGTTATATATCCTGAAATATATATATATATCTAAAAATATTACTTCACTGATGCAAACAAAAGCGCACTCACATGTTTTACACTCAGACATTCGCAAATGGAAGTTTTCAAATTAGTTTAATAATCAAAGTAAGAGGGAAAAATGAATGTTTAATACAAAATGAAATTTAAAATAGGGATGATGTATTTATTCAGCGTTATTTTTTAAGAATAGAAAAGAAAATAAGATCAAGTCTACAAAAGGCATAAAAAATAAATGTGGGTTTGGACAGTTTTGTAAACGAAAAGACTTTAAATGATTTCGAAACCGCGTTGCAAGTTTAAAGGAGTAGTTCATTTTCTGAAAATACTCAAATAAGTGTAAATAAATTTAGGAATTCAACAGTGTTTTCTCTAGATCCCTGAACATGTCGCGTTGCATATACAAATACATAAGCTCGATAAATTATTGAGCTCTACAAT
>NC_068986.1:87742796-87744160 GCF_001194135.2 Octopus bimaculoides | reverse complement strand
GATACTCTCTAAACCAAAATTGTATATCGTAAGCTTTACAAAACATAAAGGAGAGTACACATCCATGAAGTAGGTGTTTAAGTTGATGCTAAACTCGAAGACCTATCTCTCTAACTTCACATATTTGCGTATGTATAGAAGGAATTATCACATGTAAAATGATTACATTCCACTAGTCCCATCCCCCAAAATTTCAGGCCTTGTGTCTATAATAGAAGGGATTATTATTATCATTATTGTTGTTGTTGCTGTTATTGTTATTATTATTATTATTATTATTATTATTATTATTATTATTATTATTATTATTATTATTATTGCTACTATTATTGTTGCTGTTATTGCTGTTGTTGTTTCTATTATCATCAACATTGCTGCTGCATTATCAAGAAGCTTGCTTCGCAACCATAGGTTTCAGGTTCAATCATCGCACATAGCCTATTGGGCAAGTGTTAGCCCGAGGAGACTAATGTTTTGTGAGTGAAATAGGTAGACGGAAACAGAGTGGAAACCCAACGTGTGTCTGTGTGTATATATATATATGAGTGTGCGCTCTGCCAGTACATGTGTGTACTTGTCATTGTTTTGCTTGTGTATGTGCTGTGGTTTGTTGTGGTACTCTTATTTTCACTGTATTGAAAGTGTTTTAAGTAGGATGTGTGCGGTACCTAGTAGTGCAATTTTCTGTGTGCTATATATACGAATAAGCCCTGGTGTTTTCGGTATGCATTTTTGTCTGAATATTTTTTTTTACCATAACTAATGCGCCTACTTTATTAGGAATTGTTTTTGCTTTTAGGATCCACATTCGAGTTACCTCTATTTCTATATCTTTGCATTTTGAAAATTTCTCCGTTTCTTTTAGAGAAACGTTGTATTCTCTTGGTACTGACATCTCGATTAAAAAGCATTCATTTCTTAGTGATCTCTGACAACTATATCCGACCTATTCGCCTTAATTTCTATATCTGTGTGTATTGCCATGCGACTGTTTTCTCATTTTCTATGACCGTTTCTAGGGTGTGCTTCTACCATCATTTTTCTGTTGTTATTTCATAGTATTGACATAGCTTTCAGTGTATATAGGTCCCAACTCTCTTGTGTCCATGAATATATTCCTTCTTAGCCAAGACTGGGCATCAAGAGACGATATGATTTATTGTTTCTTCTCCATCACCACATTTTCTGCAGTTAATTGTCATACTTTTTATATTTAGTGATTCTGCATTTACTTGTATTTCTTTTCATTTTGTGTTATTATTATTATTATTATTATTATTATTATTATTATTATTATTATTATTATTATTATTATTAAAATTATTATTTTCATTATCAAGTGGACGAAATATTTAGCAGTATTT
>NC_068986.1:87735813-87740068 GCF_001194135.2 Octopus bimaculoides | reverse complement strand
ATATATATACATACATATACACATACACATAAATATATATATTTCCATGTCTATCAGTTTAATGGTCTATCTATAAATCTACATCCATACATACATACATGTTCGGGGTGAGCTTCTAGTTGTGTACGATATGTGATTATACACACATAAATTTCTATTGAAAATCACATATATGTGTAAGTGCTTATGCATTTAAGTTGTGGTCGCATTCGCCTGTAACGTTGTTTACAAGAGAAATTGTAGACATTCATAAGCATGTGAACTAACCCCATATATCAATATATATATATACGACAGTATTTATCTATCTATCTATCTATTTAAATATATTTGTTTATATATATGTATGTGTGTGTGTGTGTATTTACTTCTGTTTTAAGCCATTGTTACTACTACACATGCACGCAAATGTATTTAAAATTTTGTATGGATATATAATTATGAATAAATACATATACACGCATACACACACACATGTATGCATACGTGTGTAAATGCTGTGTACGTACATGGTCTTAGGCAGATGTATATGCGAAGGCACACGCAGATATATATGCGCATATATATATGTATGTATATAACTGTATTTATATGTTTCCAATTTGCAACCCATCACATAAACACTCACGGCGTTACTGATAGCATGTACTCCATAACGTCCACTGCATGTCTCATACATGCACACACAACACTGTCCCATACACACACAGAGTCACACTTATGCACATCCAGAGACATACATATAATAGCATGTATACATACATGCATACGATTAGATATCTGCATGCACTTCCATCCATACATAGAGACATAAATACTTTCATACATTTATGCATACATATATGCATACAGTTACTTGTATGTATACGTACACATTGGTACATACATAGTTGTACGCACACTTACATACATTTGCATCAAATCATACACCTATACGTACGTATATGTGCATAAATTGTTCATATATGTACTTATATTTAAGCACTGGCACGCACCTACACCCACACGATATACTCATATATATGTAAACACAAACACTCATACACACACACACACACACACACACACGCACAGCACATACACGCCTGCACACACCACACTCTCACACACACATAAATACATACACACACATATACGTGCGTAATCGAACATCTCATTACAGTTCCTATACAGCTATCAATAGGCATGTATCCAACATTTCAGCGTCACAAACAGCTTTATGAATGACGCTCCACGAACCCCCCGCCATCACCTCTTTCCTTACTTCGATTGAACCATATCCGGCACGTGATAGAGAAAGTGAAAGTGAAAGTCGTGGCTCGCTCATTGTACATTAAGCTGCTGAATGTCTGACCAATAACAAAAAAAGAACTAAGCTAGTGGCCCATTATGGCCGACCAGTGTCCAGTTTGCCATTCAATGTGTATTAAGACCAATAATGCAGCGATTGACTTCATCACAGATCCACTTCCGCCTTGCACCTCTCTCACTGGCAGCGGCCATTGTTGATGGAATGTTTGTCAAATGGCGAACTGGTGGAAATCTTTCCGATAAAACAACAACAAAAACAGTAGCAACAACAATAACAACAACAACAAAAACAACCACTATAACAATAATAGCAACAACTACCACAATGACAACAACAGTAACAACTATAGCAAAACAACGTCAAACGATAATAATGACAGCTACAAGAAAACAATCGTTATAATGGCAACCAGTCTAACAGCAGCATTTGCTATAGTTGTGTTGTTAGCAATGATAATACTGACAATGCTGAACACCCAAGACCGAGGAAATAAACTGAAAATACATGTATGCGACACAGGTTCGATTCCGCCTTATTTCAAGCTCTTTAATTTACACCAGCGTACACCTTTATTTCTCAAAATCTTATTATTTTCTGTAAAAATATTGCTTTCCGTTCAAATATAATTCGTTATCTATTCAATAATAATACTTAATTATACACGTTTTATTGTTGACATCAATGTTGCTATCGCAGATTTTTTTTCTTGTATCTTCTGCAGTGATATTATTATTATTACTAAGATGCCGAGCTGGCAGAATCGTTACCGTGTCAGACAGAATGCATAGCATCATTTCTTCCGACTTCAACGTCTGAGTTCAAATGCCCTCGAAGCCGACTTTATCTTCCACCCTTTCGGCGTCGATAAAACAAGTACCTGATTAGCACTGGGTTCAATGTAATTTAACCCTCTCTCATAAGCATTTCAGGCCTTGTGCCTATAGTGGAACGCACTTTTATTATCGTTGATAAGGCACCGAGCTGGCAGAATCGTTATCATACCGGATAAAATGCGAAGCGGCATTTCTTCGGGCTTTAGGTTTTGAATTCTAATTCCACTAAGATTGACTTGGACGTTTATCCTGGTGTTCAAAATGAGAACCAATTGACCAACGGCGTCGATGTTATTGACTAGCTCCTCCAACAAAATTCCAGGCCTTTTTCCTATATTAGAAAGAATTGCTACTGTCGCTGTTGAACCTCATAATTAACAGAACGAATAGAGCGTCACATAAAATTCGCTGCAATATTTAGTTATGGCAGGACGGCGAGCTAGCAGAATGGTTACTACGCCAGGCAAATTCCACCGAGGTCGACTTTCGGCTCAATAAAATTGCACCCGTTGAGAACTTGGCCGATGTAATAGGCACACGCCCCCCCCCCACACACTCACACACACACACACACACACACACACACACACTCACACACACACACACACACACACACACACACACACTCAGGTATAATATAATACGAGATTGGTGGATATCAGACTATAACAGTAGGCCACATATTTTGTTTCTGCACCACGTACAAGCTTTAAATTACCGAATTTATATTCATATCCCATTATACAAGAGCATTCTTTATAATTACTAAAGTGGAGAATATTTTTCAGTAACAGCCATGTATGGAGTGCTTCAACTAGTGCAGCACTTAAAACATGTGTGCAGTGCACAAACAAATATTGCGATCTACTATTAAAGCCACGTTTTATATTATTTTAGTATTTATCTTATACAAAGAGGTGTTCCGCACGTGTATCCGACCTGGAAAATACCCATGTGGACAAATAACGACATAAGTGCTCTTAAATGCGCGTTACGAAGTTTTCAGTCCAGTTATACAAAGCACACACCACATACACACACATATACACACACATATACACACACGCACAAGCACACACACACACTCACACACACATACACACACACACACACATGCACGCACACACATATATGCATAGTTACCTATGGAGCCCCAGAGTGACCGCAACATTTGAGCTGAAACTATCAGGTCATTTAGCATTAGATGTCTGATTTTGAACTGAAAGTTTATTTTACTTTATCTTAACAAAAAACACTGCAGTCAATCAAAGTATGCACCTAAATTATCAATACAATTTTGCCATTTTATTGGTAGCTATTTATGCCAGCAGAAAAGAGTTTTGGAGAGCAAGAGGTGATAGAATCGCAAAAGGCTGTTTTTACATCTTCAGATTTGAAGTTTTTTCGTTGCAAAAGTCGTCTAGTGCCTGGAAAACATAATAGTCAGTTGCTGCAAGCTCTGGCGAATATGGTGGATGACAGAATACTTCGAAGTTCTGTTCCTTTAACTTGAATAGCGTTCTTTGTGCATCGTGCGGTCGAGCACTTTCTTGCAAGAGAATTAGCCTGTCTCTATTGACTGATCTCGTTTGTTTAATTGCAAGTTCACTCATCATTTCATCCAGCTGGCTGATGTATATATCCACTGTAATTGACTTACCAGGTCTCATGAAGCTGTAGTGGATAACACCACAGCTGGACCACCAAACAGACACCTTTTTTTTGGTGAATTTTCTATTCTGGATTATGTGACTTCGTCTCTATCCAACCACCGTGCAAAACGCTTGCAGTTGTTGAAGAAAATCCATTTTTCACCACACGTACCAGTACGATGCACAAATGGTTCACTTTCATGCCATGACAGCAAAGGACAGCAAATTTCAAGACGACGTGTCATTTGATGCTCATTCAGTTCATGTGGTACCCACTTGTCCAGCTTCTTTACTTTGCTGATTTGTTTCAGATGATGCAATATAGTTAGAATGAAAACATCGAACCTTGCTGCTAACTCACATGTAGTTTGAGATGTATCCACTTCCACTACAGTTTTCAACTCATCATTATCCACCTTGGGGCTTACTCCGGTATATATATGTATATATATATATAT
>NC_068986.1:87727716-87735351 GCF_001194135.2 Octopus bimaculoides | reverse complement strand
GAACCCCGATCGAAGGCTTCTGATATTGTGAAACAGCTACAAATTAGTCCAAGAACGTGTGTTACAAATCTGCATAAGCTTGGGTATAATGGTCGAGCAGCTAGAATAAAACGTCTCCTTGAACCAATTAATATCATGAAAAGAAAGAAATTAGCTAAGGCGATGTCAGAAAAATCCAGTTCATTTTGGGATACTGTGATTTTCTCAGATGAATCCAGATTTGCATTATTTTCAGATAGTGGACGTGTTTAGGTCTGGGAGCTTCCCAATCAAGAATTTGATTTGAAACGACTCCAACCAACTGTGAAACATGGCGGTATCTCTGTAATAGTATGGGAAGCTGTCACGAGCAATGGTCGTTCTGAGCTGATCGAATGTCTTGGAACCATAAACTCTGAAAAATAAATCGAAATACTTAAGCAAGGATTACTTCCGATGTATTCACACGATAACATAACGAGAAATGAGTTTTTATTCATGGAAGATGGGGCTCCAGGCCACACATCGAAAAGGAATAAAAAATGGCTGACTGAAAATGGGATCAAAAAGTTTACTTGGCCGAGCTAATCTCCTGACATGAATCTTTGGAGCATACTAGACAGAGCTATTAAAAAAACTCGACAAAAACCTAAATCTAAAGATGTATTATTTCGATTGTTGCGTGAAAAGTGAGCAGAAATTCCACAAGAGACAATCACAAAGCTCATCAGTTCGATGCCAAAAAGAGTTTCTGGATTAAAAACTGCAAAGGGAATGTCAACCAAACGCTAAAGTATGCAGTCCTACCTATCGATTACATTTCAATTGCTCGCTTTGCGCAATAAGTAAAACATTTTGAAAATTTAAAGTGTGTATTTACTTCCTGCATCTCTGTGTATATATATATATGACGGACTCTCGGTTTCAACGTATGAGGCTCCGACAACGTACTTTTACTTTGTCAGTCATAATGCTTATGTCGAATGTGACATTTAAGATTAAGACCCTCCAACGATTTGCAAAGAAGGCCACACATTTTGCAAGTTTGAGGATTGCAGCTCAGTAGAGTTGATATATTTGCAGCCGTTTTTCTCCTTTGCCTTGTACCCCGGAGCCTGTTAATGCTGGTTGCAAGAAAGTTTTTAATACCATTCTGACACAATGCCCTCCATTTTGTTCGAACCAAGGCTGTTCGCTCATAGGTGTTGTGAGCTATCTTCATCACTAAGAGATTACTTGTCCTTATGGTCTACCAACATTCCTGTGTCCACTCTCAAACTGGCTGTACATGAGGCCTTTGGGTCTTCTTTCGGCACTCATTCTGACGACATGGCCAGCCCAATGCAATCGCAATTGTATAAGGAAGCTATCAAATCCACCAATCTTACACTTGCTAAACAAATCGGCATTAGAAAATTTGTCTTTTAGTGAGTAACTGCATATTGTCCTCAGACAGACTTTGTGGAAGATATCTAGTTGGTTAAGGTGTAGTCTATAGAGTATCCACGTTTCTGAGCCAACGTTTCTGAGTGTAGTAAGAATGGCTCCTTTATAGATACACACACTTATGTATATATTTATATAAATATATATGCATATACATAAATGTACATATATATAAGAACACCTACACACATACATATATTTGCGTGTGTGTGTATATTTATTTACATTTACGCAATGGCCCAGTGGTCAGGGCATCAGACTCGCAGTCATAGGATCGTGGTTTCGATTCCCAGACGAAGCTCCAGCAGGGGATAGTGGCGAACCCTGCTGTACTCTTTCACCACAACTTTCTCTCACTCTTAATTCCTGTTTCTGTTGTACCTATAATTCAAAGGGTCAGCCTTGTCAAACTGTGTCACGCTGAATATTCCCGAGAACTACGTTAAGGGTACACGTGTCTGTGGAGTGCTCAGCCACTTGCACGTTAATTTCACGAACAGGCTATTCCGTTGATAGGATGAACTGGAACCCTCGACGTCGTAAGCGACGGAATGCCAACAACATCAACAATATGTACCACACACACATATACACATACATATGTGTGTTTGTGTGTGTGTGTGTGTGTGTGTGTGTGTGTGTGTGTGTGTGTGTGTGTGTGTGTGTGTGTGTGTGTGTGTGTGTGTGCATAGATATACATATACCCAGAGTTTGAAAGACTCATAATTGTTTTATATCCAATCAATACGTGTTTCTATATAAGCGAGTAAGCTGTACTATTTCTTCACCCCTAAACTACCAAATTTATTGATTTCCAGTCAATTCTCTAAAATATGTGTACGAAAGTATTTTCTTAGAATATTCAAGATAATTGTGACTTTAATTCTAACACCAAAGCTGCCCTCTGTCCGTAACCAAGTTACTCAGCAATCAACATGTAACTGTAATTAATCATAGAGAGACATACAATGTGGCAGTACTTTAAAATTGACGCTTTATTAGCAAGCTTTGATGAGTTCGGACAATTCTGTTGTTGGTGGCGGCAGGGCATGAGATGATTGCTGATAATTAAATAATTAGTGTTATATTCAGTTAAACCACTGCTTCTCCAGAGTGTGTTTGAAGCCACATATTTTTCGTTTTAGTAAACGTACAATCTCATGAAGATTTAATGTTAACATATTCTAGGACGGTGATTAGACACAAAGAATAAAGTACCGCATGGTATTTAATTTCATTCTTTTATTTCTGAGTTCCAATTTATTTCTGAGTTCCAAAGATACGTTTGCCATTCTCGTTTCTTGGGTCACTTATAGTCGGTTAGGTCCTTTTAATTGTATGTCTCACTTTCTTATTCATTAACTTGTGCCAGTGGACTAATTTTCTCGTTTTGCAGTCTATATACATACACACATGCTACATACATACATACATACATACATACATACATACATCTACGCACATACATACATTCATGCATGCTCGCGCACACATACATGCATACATAGATATATACATACACGTATCCATACATACATTAATACATACATATATATGTACGTACATACAAACATGCAGACATACAAACATACATACATGCATGCATGCATAAATACACACATACGTACGCACAAACAAACATACATACATACATACATACATTCATACATACTACATACATGATGGTAGGTCATCGTTGATCGAAGATCATGAAAAAGACCGGCTAATCTTTAAACAGATATTGAAACCGAAACTTAAATGGTAGGTTCTAGAGCACTGTGGACAAATATTCTTCATATACGCGCTAAGTAGATTCGAAGTGAGGGTCAACCCGCGAGAGCGATCCCACTCTATAAAACATGGAAGAATCACCACAGTTGTCCGGTAGTTTAGGACAGCTGCGGCGATCTGCAAGCTAAAGTTTTACTTTGGTATGGAATTCTAGTTAAAATTACATTGCAATCCTGAAGAGGTTCACCAATCTTGTATTTGATGAAAGGTTGCCAAAAAGGGCACTGGACCACATGAAGAACTCCACTTCTTGACTGGCTGCTGAAGGTGTCTTCCCTAGTTATTTCCAGCTCATTCGCAAGTCAGCGTAAGGTTTGTGCTTGGAGTTTCTTTCATGACATGCTAATTAATCATTAACTGGGACTCTGACGGATCAGCGTAGTCCTTGGAATGATAATGGCTATGATGTTTCACACTCCTGCAAACACTGGGGCTCTCGAACCAGGCCCCCACTACCTGTTGCAGTTTAGATTCATACCCATGGCATACATACGAATGTATGTATGTAGCTACATGTATAAATACATTCAATCCTGCACAAACAGAGATGAAGAAAATTGACATTAGCATTTAATATTGCTTTGTCGTATTTTCTGCTCAGTGAGTATTTTAATGAGAAGTGTATATGAAGAAATAGGTTCATGTAATGCTCATATCATTCCTATAATCAACAGAAGATAAAGTATTAGAATTAACTTCACCTGAATAGACAGAATATATCGTTGGCTCTGCTACTCATCAGTAAAATGTTTGGATGGCGACAGCACTTTTATTTCATTTATTGTGAAAAATCATTCTAGGGAGAAAATGAAGGATACGGCTTACGATTTCATAGTTTTATAAAACAGAACTTTTGTAGCAAGTCAAAAATATATGAATATTTCAAGAACAAATATACCGTGTAACATAGCATAAGAGTTAAGCACCTGACAAGTTAAGTCTGTGAGTAAGCTTTGTTTCCCTGCTGAAACCTTTGCGTTTCACTCACATCAAAATTGTCCTCCGGAGAAGTTATAAATATTACAACTACTTCTTTCTGCTTGTTCGAAAAAAAAAAAATGCACGGAATAAATGTATTGTTTCTTTTAGTTAAATATTGCGCATATTCTCAGATAAAGGAATATTTTCTTTTGGATTGCTGTTAGATTGCAATTCCAGTCTAGATTATATGATTATTAATTTTTATCAAAAGTGTAATAAATCATGACATCAATTTAAGAATCGCACTATCATCATCATCATCATCATCATCAACATCATCATCAACATCATCATCATCATCATTTTCATCATTTCACTTGCTCTTCTTTGTATCATTATCTTCCTTCTCCTTTTGACTCTTCTCGTTTCGTATTTTTCTATTTTTTCTTCGCCATCTCAGCTACTCTTCGTCTAATTTCATTCTGCTATATCTATTATTATTACTATCATTATTATTATTATTATTATTATTATTATTATTATTATTATTATTATTATTATTATTATTATTATTATTATTATTTTATAACATTTTATTTTATAACATTTTATTTTATAGGCAGATATCGTTACAAAATGATAGCAGGCATTATATAATTGGAAAGCGAGAATAAATGCCCGCTGTGTCCGTTTGTCGAAACAGATGCGTATTAAACCGAAATGTCATGTCTCCTAAATCGAAAACAGAGACATATTTTTGTTAAACACGGATATATATGTGTTTCTGTTATAGTTCTCACTAATCTTCATAATGGCTGTTACGTTTCTTAGTCAACTTTCTCATACAGCATATTCAACGCGCAGATGGCGGATTAGGTTGTCATCCGTGTTAGAACGCAACTGGATTAAAGTGCGCTGAAATAGGCGATGGCAAGACGATAAAAAGAGCAAAACAGATAAAACATTGGAATTATGTCGGCAGCAAGAAACTACTCTAAGAGCTGTCATTATGCTTATGGTGCAACAAACATGTCAGAAGGATCAAGAAATGAAACCGAGAAAAGCATAATTTCTGAAAGATGTTAAATTTCAATAAGTATTACATTATTGACCTGTCAAAGGGCTGATCCTTAGAAGAGCCTTCGGGCTGAACGATGAAATATCAAGTTTAAGTTTGATGACAGTGATTGGAGACTATCATTTGACCTAATGACCTTTTGGTGGTGATGGAGTGAGAGGAGAAGAGAAGAAGAAAGCATTGGCTTTGGGAACGCTTCAAACGATAGAGAGAAAAGCTATAAAACATAGATCTCCATTCTTAATAAAAATCTAAATACATTTATTTCTCATTTTTCTCCTCTTCCACTAAAACTTCTGTAACAGAGTTCGAAGTAATAATTACAAGCAATGATTAAGACAGATTAACCTTGCATTTACTTTATTTTACAATTTGTTGGTTGTTTGTAATTTTCCTTTACTTGTTTCCTTTCTTTTTTTCACTTTTTCTCTTCATTATGAATTCACATCTCTACAGTCACATATAAGGCATAAACGGTTATTCATGTTTTCATGCTATTACAAGTGCAATTGATGCTGTTGAAGCTGCTTCCGATGTTGCTACTGCTGCTGCTACTGCTGCTGGTGCTGCTGCTGTTACTACTACTACTACTACTACTACTACTACTACTACTACTACTACTACTAATAATAATAATAATAATAATAATAATAATACCACCAACAACAAAAATAATAATTATAATAATGGTTTCAAATTTTGTCACAAGGCCAGCAATTTAGGGTGAGGCGTCAAGTCGACCACATCGAACCTAATGGTTCCTATTTCATCAACATGATAAAGGATGAAAGACAATGTTGATCTCGGCTGAGTTAGAGCTTGGAACGAAACTAAAACAACAACAAAAAATAAATACAACAATAACAACAACAAATACAGCAACAATAACGAATACCACAGTAACAGGAACAACAACAACAACAATAATAATAATAATAATAATAATAATAATAATAATAATAATAATAATAATAATAATAATAATAATCATTTCTACTAAAGGCACATGGCTTGAAATTTGGTGGGGAGAGGATTAGATGAATGCATCTAAAGACTAAGATAGATTACAACGACCATAGTGTTTCACTGGACTTAATTTCTCCACCCCATGAGGATAAATGGCAAAGTAGAACTCGGCAGAATTTGAAATCAGAACGAAGCGGCAGACCAAATAACGCTAAGCATTTCGCACGTTATGCTAACGATTCTTATTTCTTTGTTGCCCACAAGGGGCTAAACATAGAGGGGACAAACAAGGACAGACAAAGGGATTAAGTCGATTACATCGATCCCAGTGTGTAACTGGTACTGAATTTATCGACCCCGGCAGGATGAAAGGCAAAGTCGACTTCGTCGGAATTTGAACTCATAACGTAAAGACAGACGAAATACCGCTAAGCATTTCGCCCGGCGTGCTATACCGCCTTAATAATAATAATAATAGAAAGCAAAGATGGCAGGATACGACCAAAGAATGAAGGGTTATCATCAGAATAGGTTATTCAGAGTAGATCAAAAGAGATTCTAGAAAGAAATAAATGGATGGTGTACAGGTGGAAAGTTGATACCATATAACATTGAAAGTCAAAGGTTTTGGAGTGACATCTGGAGCAAAGAAAACGAGCACAAGAAGAATGCTGAATGGTAGCAAGAACTGAAACAAACATTAGTCTGCCCCAAACAGGCAGAACTAGTCATTTCAGTTAGAGAAGTGAAGGGAATTAGCAAAAAAAATGAGCACCTGGAAGGCCACGGGACCAGATGGAGTTCAAGGCTACTGGATCAAAACATTTGGTGAATGTCATGCACGAATAACTGCGCAACTCAACACCTTGTTAAATGCCGACCAAGTAACACCAGAGTGGTTGACATTGGTTAGAACAGTGCTGTGCTTGAGAAACATCGAAAAAGGCAATACGGTAGACAATTACAGGCTGATATACTGTTTGTCACTTAGGTGAAAATTATTGACTGGAATACTCGCAGAGTCAATATATGAACATCTGGAAAAAATGGAGTCCTGTCACATGAGCAGAAGGGTTGCAAGCGTAAGTGCAGAGGTACCAAAGATCAATTCCTGATAGACAAAACTGTACTTAGGGACTGCATGAGGAGGAAAAGTAACTTAGTCATGTCATGAATCGAATATCGTAAGGCGTACGATATGATTCCACACACTTGGATAATGGATTGTATGATTTGCTACTTGCTATTGTGCTGAAAAATACTGTCTTCACCTTAGAGAAACCCTATCAATTTAAATCTATATATTGTATTACATGAAGATATTTTGCTACTGCTCCTGCCACTTCCCCTTGTCAAGCCTTTAGCCATATTGTAATGTCTTTGATCCGTCACTCGCCTCAGGACGCTGGGTGTGTCTCGGCAAGTGATTGCAACAAACATGCAGATTAAAAGGA
>NC_068986.1:87721219-87727706 GCF_001194135.2 Octopus bimaculoides | reverse complement strand
ATAATAATAATAATAATAATAATAATAATAATAATGATAATAATAATAAATATATCCATAAAGGAATTTGACAAATTAAGTAAATATAAGGACCTAGAAATTTAAATATCAAAGACGTAGCATCTCTAAGCGAAAACAATTTCTGTTATTGCAGGTGCCCTATGTATGACAAAATAAGGATGTCAGAAACATCTAGATAATGTCCCAGGAGAATCATGTCTCAGAGTAATCCAAAAGATTGCGCTGCTAAGTACTGCCCACATCCTTAGAAAAACCCTATCAAATTAAACGTCTATGTTATATTACAAGAAAATATTTAACTATTGTCCCTGCCACTTCTCGCCTAGCTTTCAGTCATATTAGGACGTTGGGTGTGACTCGGCAAGTGATTGTAACAAACATGCAGATTTAAAATAAGGCAGGTATAAACACACGCCAGAAAAGGTCACAGAAAACGAGAAAGCAACCATACTCTGGGATATGCCAATACACACAGATAGAGAAATTAAGGCAAATAGACCAGATATAGTTGTCAAAGATCATGAAGAAAAAAAATGCTTTCTGATTGATGTATCAATACCAGCAGATGACAACGTTTCTCGAAAAGAAATGGAAAAACTTTCAAAATACAAAGACCTGGAAATAGAGATAACTCGAATGTGGAGTCTAAAAACAGAAACAATTCCGATCATAGTAGGTGCCTTAGGTATAATAAAAAAAATATTCAGACAAATACATAACAAAAACACCAGGACTTACAAATATATATAACATACAGAAAATTGCACTACTGGGTACTGCACACATTCTACGCAAAACACTTTCAATACAGTAAACATAAGAGCACCACAGCAAACCACAGCACATACCCAAGGCGCACAGAGCTGCGCTCGGTAGTGTAGTGAAAGCACGTTATAAAAATAAAACTACTGAACAATAATAATAATAATAATAATAATAATAATAATAATAATAATAATAATAATAATAATAATACGGAACAGTATCAGACGGCATCAAGAGTCATATAAAGGAAATTGGAATACAGTGTCCAGTAGAACAGTTACAAAAGTTTTGCCTACTTGGCACGGCTGGAATAAACAGGAAGGTATTAGATAGCTGAAAGCGCGAATTGAATGGTACCGTAGGCTACCAGTATAACGTTCTTCAAAATGGTCCTGACCCTAAATGCAGATTCTGCGACACATTTAACGACACAATAGACCATTTGCTATCAACATCTATTACGTGGAGGACAGGGCATGCCGTGGATAACCATGAGTAAACATGGGTTGTGTCAGAGACATCTTAAGAGTTTCTTTGACGGCGTGCGTGTTTGGTCACCGTTTGATAGCGTTGCTTTCCGCAGATCAAGCGTGGACCGAGGCAGGGCACTTCGCAACAAGTGCACTGTCAGGCGCTCCTAGCTCTCTGACAATAAGTCAATGCATTCTATGAATATAATACCATGGTGTTCTAATGTGAAATAGTGCTAAGTAAGAGCCATTATATCACCAGGGAAACTCTGGTTTGTTCAAGAAGTCTCTCAAGCCGGGCTCCTTGGATAATTGCCAAAAAATCTTGGCAGGGCAGTGATACTGGGGAGTGAGTAGCACTGAATATTAGACATTTTAGTTTCGTCAGTCGCACTTGCACACCATCATACAGAGCTCGAGGATTGAGATGTTACTGTATGAATGAAGGCTTGGGGAAAGGAGTGGCAGTGGCAGTAGCAAAATATCTTCATATAATACAACACAGACATTTAAATGAATAGGATTTTTCTAAGAATGTGGGCAGTATTTGTCAGCACAATCTTTTGGATTTCTCTGAGACATCGTTCTCCTGGGATATTATCTAGATGTTTCTGACATCCCTTTTCTTATCATACCTAGGACACCCACAATAACAGGAACAGCTCTTGTTTTAAGATGCTACATCTTTTGTATTTCAATTTCCAGGTCGTTGTACTTACTTAATTTGTCAAATTGCTTAAAAGATATATTCTTAGAATACTTACATCTCTTAGTCTACAAGTATTTTCTGCCCTGGCTTTAATAATTATGTCTGGTCAAATAGTCTGGATCTTTCTGTCAGTTTTGACTGAAAAATCCCAGAGGATAGTGACATTTTTACCTTCAACGACTGGCTTATGATTAATGTTCATACTAGTTAGCAGGAGTGCTGATTTTGTAGTGTTTACATATTTTCCAATGTAAATGGTGTCCTAATTTGCATTCCTATCAACGATCTGCGGCGTGTCGTAGAGACAGGCAGCAAAATCAGCCGCCGCCTCCGTTTCATAGTATGAATTTAATTTCTTTCAGGGAGAAGGTTAGTTCCACCTACAAGAACATTGGCTCATCTTCATAGAATAATGCTTCCCAAACGTAGAATGTTTTCTCTGTGAAACAGGAGATAGAATCAGTCGGATATCATACGTTGAGGAACGAATATTTAGCCAATCAGAATTATAGATTTTCCATATCGTCTATGATAATTCTTATGTGCAGCAATATCAAAGTAGATATTTTGTGCTTGAACGGTATTAAGCGCAACTCGAAACACAAAAACTGCCGTTATATATCCTTCATATCACACCCTACCGACTTACATACAATGTAAACTGAGATACACTTTGCATAGGAATACGACCGGGATAATCAGGACAGAATGCCTTGATCATGGGCCTTCTCCAGCAGAGTTGACGTAAATCTAAAAAACACCAACATATACAGTACCTTAAATTACATCTTACGTGAGTGTAGTAAAAATTCAGCAACTAAACAGAACTGCATTTTCTGGCCCACAACAAAACAAGATTTTTCGGATGTAGTTTTGACATTTAATTTAATAATTTATTTATTTGCTGAGTCTGGAGGTAAGAACAGTCCTCACGGCCTTCGCAGACCCTCTGAAACTCCATAAAAGCATGCTGCCGTTAATGAACTGTTTAAGCTATTGCAAATCAATACTTGCAAAGAGGGGATTTCCAGAGGACCCTTGTATTGTGAAGAAAGGAAGAAAGGTCTGGAAACAATGTCTAGCGTATGGCTTAATGTGAGTGGGGGGAAAGCTACAAGAGAGGAGACTAAGGAATGAACAAGGACCGAGTGGGTTGCAAATGCTTCAATGGAGATGGTAGGAGACCAGCGAACTCCGAGGGACAACGGCCATTATAATAACGGAAAAAAAGGCAGTCATTATTTGATATAATAAACAGTAGTAGTAGTAGTAGTAGTAGTAGTAGTAGTAGTAGTAGTAGTAGTAGTAGTACTAGTAGTAGTAGCAGCAGCAGCAGCAGCAGTGGTGCTGATGGCAGTAGAGGCGGTGGCGGCGGCGGTGGCAGTTGTGGAGGTGTTGGTGATGGTAGCAGCAGTAGTAGTAATTGTAGCATTCGTAGTAATAGTAGTAGTAGAAGTAGTAGCAACGGCAGCAGTATTTACCATCATCATCATCATCATCATCATTATCATCATCATCATTATCATCATCATCATTATCATCATCATCATCATCATCATCAGTAGTAGTAGTATTATTAGTATTAGTGGTTGTAACTGCAAATTTACATTCTTACCAAACATTTTCCTAAAGCTCTACTAATGCTAAATTTGACAATGAACAACGTTTAATATGAAAGCGATTTTAAAGATGATTCTAACTCTCTCTTTCTCTCTCTCTCTCTCTCTCTCTCTCTCTCTCTCTCTCTCTCTCTCTCTCTCTCTCTCTCTCTCTCCCTCTCTCACACACACACACACACACACACACACGCTCACTCTTTCTGTCTTTATCAATCTATCTGTCTGTCTATCTCTCTATCTTTTCCTTCTTTATCTCACTCTCTTACACAAACACACAAACATACCACGCTTACAAAGACACATGCTAATCACACATTCACATATAGATGTATGCAAATTGAATGTATGCCGCAGAGAGCACACTTTCGTAGCGAATGTTTGTCTTACACAGGAACACAGCCATGTCTTTTTAAAGCATGATTAATGGTAATTTTCCCATGGGTAGCATCAGATTTGTGAGTACCAGCGGCAGATTACAAAACCAGTATTTCTTGGCTTGTTTCTCCGCTTCAGCCTTTCAGTAATGTGTAATACTGACTTTCGCTTAAGCTTTGTATGGTGTAAATGTTATTGCTCCAAACATTTATACATATTTAACCTCATGTGAAGGCTGTTGAATGATTAATTGGTATGTGTATATGTGGGAGATCGGTTGAGTGCGCGCGTCCGTGCGTGCGTGCGTGTGTGTGTGTGTGTGTGTGTGTGTGTGTCTAAGCGTGCGATAAGATATGCGTTGTAGCAACGAACGGATTTCATACTACTCTAGAATGCTTAATAGTTATATGAGAAATTAATGATGATTCTAGACATTCTATATTAATACACACAAACAGGTATTATTCGATGAAAGTATACATATGTGTGTTTCTGCTGCTTCTGTGTATATGTGTGTGTGTGTGTGCAGGTGTCTGTAAGCATATATCTTTGTACGTACATACACACACTTATGTATATGCATGTATATACATATATGTGTATATCTACCTATATATACATATATATATACATTTATATATATATGTATAGCAATACATACATACATACATACATACATATATATATATTGGTTTCAAATTTTGGCACAATATAAGCAATTTGGGTGGAAGTTGTAAGTTGACTATATGGACACCAGTGCTTAACTGGTACTTATTTTATCGACCCAAAATTGATAAAAGGCAAAGTTGACCTTGGTAGAAAATGGTTCTTCTAATATTAATAAGCAGATGAAATCACTAACTGTACTCTGTTATATCTAGCTCACCTAGAATTACAGATTCAATAGTTGTTTTTTACATAATTTAGTCCCAGGATGAAAAGCAAGGCCCATATTTTTCGGGATTTCAAGACAACTGAGATGAATGGATGAAAACATATTAAGATCTAACATCTGACCTTAACGTTTGCAATAGTGTGAAACTTATTAAAGACAGCCATAGGTCGGATGGTGGTTGCGCTACGGCTGGTGCTGGTGCTGCTGCCAGTTCTTCTGCGAGACTAGGTGGTGATATGATTATACTACTAAAGGAAATGACAGTCAAACTCACAGCTCATACAGCCTAAATCTACCAATGTCCACACACAAAGCTCAGTGCAGGACCGTGTTCAAAATATCACAAAAAGTATTATGCAGTAACTGAGCATTTTAGGCCTCCACACTATACGTCCCCTGAATAAGTCGAGTTCAAATCACATAAGAATATTGTCACACCACTTTTTACCTCAAATGGTTCTGCTTTATTCAACGTTATACCGGGATATATTAAATTAAAAAAGACCCCACAACATTCAAACACTACTTGTATTCATCCCTCTAAGAAATACCAGACAAACTGCCAAACCCCGGACACGGAATGGTCCATGGTGTTCCGAAACATGATTTAAAAGACATCTCCACGAAGTGCTGTTAAGTTACTTATGGCCTGGGCAGATACTAGCCGAAACCAATCTAAGTTAAATTATCATCATGTCCTTTAAAAATCTTGACGATCTACAAAATATAAACATCTGATGTTTTCCTTCGTTTCTTAAAATTCTTCTTACAGTTACTTCGTAGATATTTGTCAATTTCGTAATTTCCGTTTCGATATGAATCGACGTCTTATTCGTGGGACCAAAATATTGTTATATTTAGGGATGTTTTTTTTTTCTTTTCCAAATGAATATACCTATTACACAATCGCTTTCATTTAAGTTTTATCATTGTTTATATTTTAGTGCCCTTTGTCTGGAAATCTTTCGTCACACATCTTCTGAACTCTTCAGCAACTCTCCATCCTGCGTGTCTCCTCTTGTTCTGTTTAGTCCATTCTGTCCAAACAAAAAGAAAATAATAATTTGCCAAGAACAAAAATTGAGCTTAATGAAACTTGGCGAAACGAGTAGTGAGTAAATCACTACTGTGTGCATATGTGCATATACGTACTTATATATATATGCATGCATGCATAATACATACATATGTATACGTGTAAACGTGCCTCTGTGAGTGTGTGTGTTTTTTTTACATATATATGTATATAAGCGCCTGCGCACCCCGGTTCAGCCGGGCCACAGTCCTTAAATCCCTTAAACTCAGCATCTTTCTTCCAGTAATTTCATCATGTTAAACCTTTAATCCCTACACCATTTTTTTTTCTCTCATCGTTTTTTCTTTCTCTATTTTTTCACACCACTCATTCTTTACTGTCGAAGAGTGTAGCTCGAAACGTCGAAGTTTTTCCATTCTTCTCAAGTGTCAAACTAGTGCATCAGTTTATTATCTCCACACCTGTCTTCATCATTTGTTTTCTATAAATTTGAAATATATATGTATGTGTATGTGTATGTATATATAAATATATGTACACACACACACACACACACACACACACACACACACACACACACACACACACACACACACA
>NC_068986.1:87719866-87721131 GCF_001194135.2 Octopus bimaculoides | reverse complement strand
TATATATATATATATATATATATATATATATATATATATGTATGAATGTATGTATATATGTATACATATATATTCAAGAAGAAAGAAGGGATGATAAAAAGAATAAGAGACAACAGTGAGTATGTGAGTATGTTATATACACCTATATAAGCAGAGATGTTATACATACAAGAGGGAAGAAAACGAGGGATATAGACATATAAATCGAATGAGGGCAGATAGCTAATGTGTTATGTAGCTGTACACAGAAAGGGAGAGAGTGTGCCTTGTGAGACATATGTACATACAGACAGACAGTCAAGCATTGTAAACTGACAATTGTAACAGCCAGGTAGAAAAAATGCTTGTTTTTGTTGTGGTCGCTGTTGTTTTCTCTTTATTTTATCTTTCATTTTTTGTTTTTGCATACAGGGAGAGATTGCACTCAATGACTGCTCGGTGCATGTTATAGCAATGATCGCATAATGCAGATGCAACCAAATGTGTATTTGCAGCCAGCCTGCAGCTATATGTCCCTCAGTAAAGGAATGTTGGAAATACCGCAGATATACATGCTGATGAGCAGATGAATGAAAAGAGGTGCAGATACATAGATTAATTAACCTCAGAGATAATCCGCTCATAATTTTCCATATTATCCCCTGCTCTCTCTCTCTCTCTCTCTCTTTCTACCCCTCTCTCTCCCCATCACTCTCTCTCTCTCTCTCTCTCTCTCTTCCTTTCCCTCTCATTCAGCTCTCCCATATATACGATTTGCTTCAAAAACGTACTTACGTAACACAAAGACAAAGATAAACACTAGAGTATAGACACATACATATGCAAAAACGCAAGCACTCATCATTTTTCCTCTCCCTCGTCCTACATTTCACAAAATCCCTTGCACAATAAGCTCATGTATAGATTAGCCACCTACATACACAGACAACTACACTCATAGATATAAACATACAATGGAGTGAATTCCTCTTACATATACACCTCACGAGCTATTTCCCGCTCTCATTCGTATAGGCATACACATTTATATGTATACGTAAGTGTATATATATATTTATATATATATATGTGCATGTGTGTGTGTGTGTACTTAAGGGAATACCTTTAGACAGTCATGTATATTTAGACTCTCCCAACCTACAAAATTATTTTTCTTTCTCTTTCTCAAATACTATATTCTCTATCCTGCCATATCTCTTAATATATATATATATATATATCTATATATATATACATATATATATATATATATATATATATATATA
>NC_068986.1:87718796-87719575 GCF_001194135.2 Octopus bimaculoides | reverse complement strand
ATATATATATATATATATATATATATATATACATACATATATATATACATGTATATATATAATCCCGTCAGCTCTTACCACCATCTATTTAGTGACGTCATCATTTTATCTTGAACTTGATGACTTCAATTGAGATTTACCACTCCCACCTATATCTTATTTTTCTCTCTCCATTACATGCACATATACACACACACACAGACGCACACACTCACACTCTCTCACACAGACACACAGAAGTATGTTCCTATTACGCAACTAATGTAGCCAAGTCATTTCGTCGGTGACGTATACATACATACATACATATATGATGTATACATACATAAAGTTAGGAATAATGAAGCGCGAAATATGTGCTAATATCTGTTATCGTCATGAAGACACCAAACTGGCATAATCGTTAGCATCCCGGGCAATATACATAGCGTCATTTCCTCTGTTTATACGTACTGATTTCAAATTCTGCCGAGGTCGAGATTGTCATTCATCGTTCCGGGGTCGATAAAATAAGTACCAATAATAAATTAGTATTCGGGGTGATTTATCCATCCTAAAATTGTTGACTATTTGCCAAACTTGAAAGTAGTTTGTGTTCTTGGCATTATACAATGCGATTGAGTTTTCATAAATTCATACAATAAAAGAAAACTGGACATCAGATAACTGGAACACAATGGTGACATCTACAGTTCAACTCTCTTTCTCTTTCTCTTTCTCTTTCTTTCTCTCTCTCTCTCTCTCTCTCTCTCTCTCTCTCTCTCTCTCTCTCTCTCTCT
>NC_068986.1:87713553-87718359 GCF_001194135.2 Octopus bimaculoides | reverse complement strand
TATATGTGTGTGTGTGTGTAGTTGAAAAATATCGTTATAGGTATAAAAATACCATAAACAATTATAGAAAAATGGTGGAGAAAAAGATGTTGAATCAAAATTAGATTTAATACAAAATAGGATTCAATACATACGCACGTTTCAAAGGACAATACAAATATGTAAGAAAAAAATTATAACCATAGTAATTACAATTAAATTTATGCATTGTCATTTTCATCAGTCTGAGGAATTTTGGTAAGGACATCAAAAAAGGTCTAATAAAATAAAGTAAATTAAAATATGATACAATAAGGGAGAATACAAGTGGGGTAATAGGGAAAACAATCGGGTATTTGCAAGCAAGTTTTAAAAGGGGAAGAGAATAACAGTGATAATAATAGTAAGAGAGACGAAATGGTCCACACAGAGACAGGTAAGGGAACAATAGACAGGGGTATTAGTTTGAGGCTCTGGAAAATTGAAAGACATTGACATTTCGAGCCAATACTCTTCGACACAAAGATATGAGATGTAAAAAAATGGAAAGAGAGACAATAAAACGGAGAGAAGAGTATGATGGATTGAACTTCATTAGCTCACATCTGCAGCTGTTTTTGCTCGAAGATGCAATGCACTCATAGTTGAATGTTGCGAAGCTTCAATCATGAACACACACACACACACACACACACACACACACACACACACACACACACACACAGATAGAGAGATAGATAGATAGATAGATAGATAGATAGATAGATAGATAGATAGATAGGTAGGTAGGTAAGTAGGTAGATAGATAGGTAGATGTACATATACATACATTCATACACTGCCAATAGTCAGAATTTTTCAAGAACCGCATTACATTGCAATAATCGATACGGCTCTCATTCCACTAATCTAATTATTTTTTTTCTGATTTTCATTTTTCGGGTTTATGAAGTAAAGTACGAGACCGAATTTTTCAATTTATCACATCGTTTCTTTATATTTGTCTGCCTTTCTTCTGGAATCAACCCACAGTTTTCGTGGTAGACGACATCCTCAGGGCATTCTGTGTGTCACAACGATGTACCTACGACTCCATGAAGGGTTTAAGGGTTCATCACTCAAGCACGCACACACACACTAACACTAACACCCCCCCACACACACACATTACTCACGCACAATACTCACGCACAAACACACGTACGCAGGTGCACGCTTATAAAGAAAGGAACAGAATTACATGTCTATATGTGAGCAGTAGTTAATTAATCAATTAGTCGATTAATTAATTAATACATTTACTAAAATTGTAAAATATTAATTTTTTTTGTCGTATTTCGAAAGAAACAAATTTTTGTGCTCCGTTATTCTTAAAATCCACCTCGAATTTATAGTGTCACATTTTTGTGTCATCTCCATCGTGTCACATTTTGTGTCACCTTCATCATGTGACATTTATTGTTCTACATGTTAGTGCTACAGTTTTAGATCACATTTTTGCGTAACCAACCCTACTTATAGTTTCTCATTTATAAGGCTTCATATACAACACTGCATTTCTCATGCAGCATAGTATCATATTTCTAGTACCGCATTTAAAGTGGAATATTTATAATGTCCAAATCATTACGTCACATATACACTGACTCGTTTTCAGTGCGAAATTTATAGTCTGTATTTATAGCTTCACCTTATAATTCACATATAAGATATATCAGCAGTCTACATTTAAAGATCAAATACTTTCGATGTGTGAAAAGTTTTATATAAAATAAATCGAGAAAATTGAGATTTCATAAAAAGTGCTTGTTTTAGCTTATACAATTCAAATGTTGTAAGGCAATGTTCTACTTCTTGTAAATTGGAAGCCTCTTCCAGTTTATCTACATAATGTTGGATAAAATATTGTCCGAGAAAATTTGAAATGGTAAAATGATGCAGTCACAATAGCAAAATTTTGAACTGGGTTTCAACCGAATTCCGCGTTACTGATCACATTAAAGATTCCTTAGTGCCGTTAATTTAACAGTGTGCGGTGACCATAGCTTAGAGCGATAGTCCAGACGACAGAACAAAATTCCCCTACACAGAAGCAGTATTGTTGTTGCCCTTTCTTTCTAAATGAATTCAGGATGTATCTCGATATTGTCTGCATGTTGTTGCCATCTTAGTAAATACGTGCAGGAAAGTTCTTTAATTTTGGATATTTGGATAGAAATTTTAAAAGGTCTTATATATATATATACATAGAGGGAGAGAGAGAGAGAGAGAGAGAGAGAGAGAGAGAGAGAGAGAGAGAGAGAGAGAGAGAGAGAGAGAGATTTGGAAGAATTTTAAGAATAATGGAAATAAATTCTAGGAAAATAAACCAATCAAATAAATATAGGAAAAAAGTCGCATTAAAACTATTTCCTTTTCATTACTCTAAATACTAAAAGTAAAAGAACAAGAATCATTTTAAGTAACTTATTAATTGATACAACATGGGCTTATGTACAATGATAAGATAACATCCATAATGGCATTATATCAATATGGAAAAAAGTCACGATTTATTTAATATTTTAAAACAATGAAGTAAAAAATATTTACCATTCACCCTGTCACTTATTGAAGTTTTCCTCTGAATATTTTCGGAATTCTTTTCCTTAATCCAATTTGAATATGTTCTGGAATGCTAGTTAGTAATAACGTTATGTGAGAATGATAGTCAAAGAGAGAAAAAGAATGAGAGTGAAAGAGTAAAAGATTAAAAAGAAAAAAATCAAGCGTATGAGACGGAAAATGAGCGATCCACTTTGTTTACAGTCTCCATAGCTGGAGGATATCAATAACTGGAAGAAGAAGAATGCAGTTAATGTTCAATCACGCCTATTACAAGGTAATGACGGATTAGAAAATATAAACATTGTTGAATAAAACCATGTTTTGTTTGTATTTTTGGTGTGTGATGCAACATATTTGTTGTGTGTTCATTAAGGTATCTTTAGAATGAGATACGGAAGGTGTAAAGGCATAATGAGTTGTGGTTGTTTTGAGCTATTTTTTCTGGGGGTATTTTTGAGAAAGAGGTTTTAAATGATCACCAATCGGTTATAATAGTGTGAGAATACACAAACAAATGAAAGATCAATGAAATTTATCCATTGTTTTAAACAAAATAAGAATAGAGAAATGACCTTTCTGTATTGACGCTATTTTGTATTGGTATTATTTCTATGTCTAATGCAATTATTATTTTGATTATGCCCATTTATCTGAGTACGGGTATCTCGGTGAAAGGAAACGTGATCATAGATTTCGCAAGCCTTCTGTCACAGGTAACACTGATGCCGGTAACGTCCGCTTTGAAGAGCTTCTAGCCAAAGTGCGCACAGTATGTGCAACATAGAGGGAAGGAAATTATATATGTATGTATATATATATATATATATATATATATATATATATATATATATATATATATATATATATATATATATATATATGTGTGTGTGTGTGTGTGTGTGTGTGTGTTTGTGTGTGTGTGTGTGTGTGTGTGTGTGTGTGTGTGCGTGCGCGCGTGTGTACGTATATATATTTTATATATATTTTTTTTTTATCAGATGAATGTGAGTTCGTCGTTTAATTGGAATTATTTCCAAAAATTTCTAATATCTTTTCTTCATATTTACTTTTGAATTTATTTGTATAAAATTCGTGGAGGTATGAAAACTTGTATAAAAATAATCATATATGAGTTAACTTATTAAAAACAGTTCAACAAATTCATTCATATTTATGTAATGGAGGAGATTTGATGTTAGAATGGATTATAGTTTTTATTTTTCCAAAAAGACTCAGATATTC
The DNA here is from genome assembly GCF_001194135.2 of Octopus bimaculoides. Lineage (NCBI taxonomy): Eukaryota > Metazoa > Mollusca > Cephalopoda > Octopoda > Octopodidae > Octopus > Octopus bimaculoides. The sequence goes on along the minus strand of NC_068986.1, from coordinate 87,714,531 downwards.
ATAAATAGAAAATCGTAATGATCGTATTTGTACTCGTCAGTAGCTGATATAAAAACTAAAAAAGATGTTAGAAGTACATAGATTTTCTCTTAATTATCATTATAAAAAAAAATTTGTATTCGTTCTTGCAGTAATGCCTATTTGAATCAAGACTAAAGAAATATATATTAAGTAGGTGCTAATTTATGTAATATCCAAAACTAAGTGTTATATGTCGTAATTGATTATCTTGTCAGAGTATTGATATATTTTAAAGAAAATTTTGAAATAAGTTATATGCGTGTAATAAGGTCTAAATAAACGGGATTACTTACGTTATAAACTTATATAATCAGATATAGAACCATTAGTATATAAGAAAGGTTTTCTAGTGTATGTCGAAATAGTTGTTGATGTTATTGTTGAGCGTGTTTTCGTAGAAAGGAAAAACAAACAACTAAAAACAGAGAGCTGGATAAGTTTCTTGCAATGTCGGGGAGACAATAATTAATATACTTGGATATTTTACGGATATAATAGTCATACATAGATTTACATAAACAGATACATAAATAGACAAACAGATATAGAAATAATACATAATTTTTTTTTTGTATTTACATATCAGTACACATATACTTATGCGCATACAAACACACACAGCCACATATACATATGTATGCTCTTTTATACATACATAGACGCACACGTATATACATACATACATACATAAACGCACACACACACATACATATATGTATATGTATACATACACAGACATGCATGCATATACAAATACATCTATACACATGCGAGTACGTTCTTATATAACTATCTCTATATACATAAACATAAATACATATACGCGCTCATTACATACTTATATACAGGCAGAAGGGCATATATGCACATATGCATATACGTACATATATACACGCATATACATCTACATACTTATATACATATACGCATATACAAATACACATACGTACACTTACA
>NC_068986.1:87711001-87713427 GCF_001194135.2 Octopus bimaculoides | reverse complement strand
ATAAATGTAAGGACAAGCGTTTAAGAAACCCCAAAATTTTGGGGGGTTTAAAATTTGGATAAAATGTTTTGTGAAGGATTATAATACTATCCATGTATAAGAAACTCCCATATTTTTTACAAAAAAAGAGTTCCTCGTTCAAATACGGTGCCTAACTTGCTTGTCCTTAGATATAATCCTCTGCCTGCTCAAGTTCAAATCTCCTGAGCACTGCGAAATGTATCTTATACAGAGAATACCTGTCTCTTATCTATATATGCTTTCATGTATGTACGTATATATATATATATATATATATATATATATATATACCATTGCGATGGTTTTGCTAAGCATTGTCGATTTTTACAATTCTGTAAAAATAGTATTTTATAAGTTTAAAGCTCATAAGCGATCATTGCGCATAGTCTAAAGAAGATAGTCTAATAATGGGGAATATAGTCCCTGGACAGAAAAAAGGTGGTTTTCCGTACGTCTGGGACTTGAACCCACATTCTTTCTTTACGCGACCAAGTGTGCTACCGTTGCACCAACGTACAAAGCTGCTTCTTTCTGTCAGATTTAAGAATTATAATAAGTTCGTAGTTGTTTTGTAAACAAACTCTCATGTACTTTTACTGCAACGGTTTTGTTAAGCATTGTCGACCTTTACAATTCTATAAATAATAATAATAGTATTCTATAAGCTTAGCGCTTATAAGCCATCACATCTGTCGAGGGCTTATATGTCCCATTATTAGACTATCTTCTTTAGTCATTGCGCAGTGATCGCTTATAAAATATTATTTTATGCATATATATATATATGTATATATATATATATACATATATATATATACAAATCAAAATAAGCAACACGGATTTCAAAGATGATTGCAGTACGCACGTTTCATGCTACTCCATTTATTTAAGTAATGCGAGCATTACATTAAATGCAAGATTTTTATGTATTCTTTCTCCCACTTCGATTTGAAATGTTGCCACAATTATAATATGTCTATTCTACTGTAATTTTCTGCATTTTCGTGCAGCTGAAGATTGCTCTTGATATTGCATTTAATGTAATGCTCGCCTTACTTAAATAAATGGAGTAGCATGAAACGTGCGTACTGCAATCATCTTTGAAATCCGTGTTGCTTATTTTGATTTTTTGATCACCTAACCTTTTGGAATGGTTTTTGTATAATACCATAACATACGATATTCTGGTGCCTACGCATAAGTACCATATTCAATCTTGAATCTAAATCTAAACCTTCTACATATATATATATGTATACATACATACATATATATATATATAAATATATATATGTATATATATATATATACACGATCTTCTTCAGTATAGTTCTGTAGATAATCATATAGAAGCTCGTATGCATAGTTAACCGTTGACATTTTTAGATGCTGAGAAAATCTGACACGACATTAGCAAAACATATTTAGAATTTAAAAGAAACAAAAATATTTCATGAGCGATTTAGCAGCTAACATTTTTCACGACTGTGTAATTTTGTTTTATATTTAACTACAGTGATTCAACAGTAAATAAAAACAAGTAATTGATTGCTTCATGGGTGAATATGCATATCAATAGATCCAATATTCATATTCAAAGAGAATGGTATTTTAAAAAGGATACACTGATGGATCCCAAAACAAATTACATACAAATTAACCACCTTACTAATATACAGAACATAAATTACATTCATCTTTACCGCAACCGTGTAAACGATATATTTTCACTGCCATTTATAAATAAGATGATGTTGAAATAATCAACCTTGACACTTACGCTATCGTGTATTTAACATTTTGTTCGCGGATTAATATGAGAAGTAACATATGACCTTACGATGATTGCTAATTTCCCTCTATCTTAAGAAAAGATTTCGTAACCAGCATAATCATATGCAATTCAAATTCACACAAGTGAACTGAAGTCATACTTGGCCATCCTAAATTACCCATAGGCAATTTCCGTATTACGAAATAAACTAGTAGCCAAAGGTTTAAAATATAACCAAGTAAACTTCATAGGTAATTCCCTTGTTACTGAATGCATCTAATCTAGATGATCCAGCAATGGGGTAACTCCAGCACGTAGTACATAAATGCAGTTATTAATTTCGTGTGCTGGTGTACACACTTGTTCAAAAGCAAAAGATTGTGTTTCAGTCAAACACAAAATTAAGATATCTTTGGTAGAGACGCTATCAGTTGAAAATAAAGCGATAGAGAAGTAAAAGATTTTACTGCTTATATAAGGGAAGTAAAGTATAAAAATCGTATCGAGAAGAAACGGGAGAAACAGACATACAGAAAAATTTCATACGGCCATTTTGTTGTAGTCTGGTAGTAGTGGTGCAACATACAGCGCAGCACCGCTATTATACGTAAAACATATATATATATATATA
>NC_068986.1:87706184-87709100 GCF_001194135.2 Octopus bimaculoides | reverse complement strand
GTTTCTATATACGCATTTGTTGTGCAATTCTTGAGCTATAAATGAACAAATATTTGTTCCTAGTTTTTTATCCAGCAAATGGCTTATTTACCATTTGAATGTTTAATTTTATGTATTTTGGTATATGATGTTATATTTTTGTCTCCATCTTCAGATGTTTGTCACTGTACACACACACACACACACACACAGACACACACACACACACACACGCACACACACACACGCACACACACACACACGCACACACACACACACACACATATATATATATTAGATGCGTGTGTGTGTATGTGTGTACAAGTATATGTATTTGTATATGCGTATGTATATATATATATATATACTCACATATATACATGTATATATATATATATATATGCATATATGTGTGTATATGTGTGTGTGCATTACGTACATACGTATGTATATAAGCTATATTCATGTGTATGCATGTCATAAAGGAAATTGTTAGATATAATGTGCAAAAATGTATCCTTGAAGGCTTATTTGTACTTTGCATATACGCATATATCTACACAGGCACACATACACACGCTCAAATATATATACGAATCTATGTACGAATGCATAGATGAACGCATGCTTATGTGTGTGTGTGTGTATGTGTGTGTGTGTATGTGTGTGTGTGTGTATGTGTGTGTGTGTGTATGTGTGTGTGTGTGTATGTGTGTGTGTATTTTTGTTATATTTTTTATGTGCATTCTTTGTTCTTTTCGTTTTCATGTGTATGTGTGGGATAGATGGATATACTTAAATAGGTATGGAGGTCTCTATTTAATTCTCTCTGTTCTATTGAATTGATGAAGTAATTCATTTTAGCACAACTGTGCACAGAAATATATGCACACTCGTAGAGACATAATACGCATACCTACATGTTTACGCATACATGTATACGCATACATGCATACATAGGTATGACGTCTATATCATACATGTTGTGTACGACTAAGTACTTCATAAGTACACGCGTCCTTGCTTTTAATGTATACAATTAAGTAACAAGCATAAACACATCACTAATATTCCTAATATCCTCCACCCTGGATTCAAAATACTGAGATACGTCAACAAGATTTGAAAAACATCCCCTCTAGATTTAACGTTTCTTACTTATTCGCCTCTGTGTATTCATGATGTGAATTTTCTTAGCTTCATTGTTGTGGTTCTAAATTTTGTTTGTTCTACGTTCAACCCGAGTTCTCAGCAACTTAAAGAAAGCGCATTGAACTTTCTATCTTTTCCTTTTATTTTTTACATGCTTCAGTCAAATTGGACTGCGAGGCGTGCTTTGGGTACCGTGTTGAAGGCTTCAGTCGCACAAATCGACCCCAGGATTTAGCTTTTGTGCATATACTTAACCCATGGTGTTTTTGTTTTTGTTGTTTTGTCCAACTGACTGCTAGCTTACGAATACTTAAACAAACCAACACCGGTTGTCATGCGATCTTAGGTAAAAACAGAAAGACATTGATACACACACACACACACATACATACATACACACATATGCACACATACATACACACATATGCACACATATTTGCTCCCAGTTATTATCCAGCAAATGGCTTATTTACCATTTGAATGTTTAATTTTATGTATTTTGGTATATGATGTCATATTTCTGTCTCCACTTTCACATGTTTGTCACTGTATATATATACATTAGATATGTGTGTGTGTCTGTTTGTGTGTGTGTGTGTGTGCAAGTATATATATATATATATATATATATATATATATATATATATATGCACGCACATATGACTTGTTCGCACACTGCTTCTTATTTCTTTATTTCTTTATTGCCCACAAGGGGCTAAACATAGAGGGGACAAACAAGGACAGACAAAGGGGTTAAGTTGATTACATCGACCCAGTGCGTAACTGGTATTTAATTTATCGACCCCGAAAGGATGAAAGGCAAAGTCGACCTCGGCGGAATTTGAACTCAGAACGTAAAGACAGACAAAATACCGCTAAGCATTTCGCCCGTGCTATCGTTTCTGCCAGCTCGCAGCTCGACATGTTCGCACACTGCTTCTGCCAACCAAATTTACTCAAAAGGCATTAGTCGGTCAGGAGCTATAGAGAAGATACTTGCGTAAATGCTGTTCAGCGGTACTGAACTCGAAAAGACTCAATTGGTTAAAAGAAATGAGCTTCGTAACCATATAGCCATATACACCTATCTTTTCTTTTTTCTTTTTTTTTTTCGGGCTTTTGTTTTCTGTCGTCTCTATTCTACACGTTAAAGAATCTTCATCGGAGAGATTTCTCTTCCAAATTTCAGGTCTCAACACTGTGTTTTTGACTTATTTGCAGTAGATTGCCAGTCGTCTATACATGATATTCTGTTCACACCTCGCCATAGATATTTAATGCTTGGACGCAAACAGCCGGTATTGATACTCTGAGCATTCTCATCAGACGATTTCGCAACTCGGCTTGAAAGTTACTCCGACTTAGTCGCTTTTTTAAAAAATTTTTTATCAACTCTGAATAGTTGATCTCACAGAATTTCAGAATGAATACGCAACGTATTTCACCTGACGCTCGATAGACTCTGTCAATTCTGTGTTTCTGGCATGTCTAGGATTCTATATATAATGCTTCCTTCTCTTTTAGACACAGTATGGTGTTATTTGAGACAGATTTCACTGTTCTTTCTTATCGTACGATTGAAAAGCGACCATCTTTAGATTTCTGCAAACGGATTTTATATTTATACAGTAAAATGAATTATTTGTGCATGATGTCGGCTGCGAAACGGACGTCATCATATGAATATCAAGTGACGAAATGAATATATCCATCTTTCACCTGATTTACTTTATGTCCCCCCTCTCTCTCTCTCTCTCTCTCTCTCTCTCTCTCTCTCTCTCTCTC
>NC_068986.1:87703921-87705852 GCF_001194135.2 Octopus bimaculoides | reverse complement strand
CTCTCTCTCTCTCTCTCTCTCTCTCAAAAGTGTCGATCCCCTCCTTAACCTGCTTCCTCCATCTGTGGTGATGACAGGCATTGTTCCCCCAGTCAGTGTCCTGCATACCACAGGCCTTTAATGAGGACTTGACACAGTCCTTAAATCGCAGTCTTGGTTTCTGCCAGAGTCTCCTTCCATTCACAAGTTCTCCATATAGCATCTGCTTAGGAATCCTGCTATCCTTCATTCTAATAAGGTGTCCAGTCCAACGTAACCGGTGCTTGTGCACCATTGCCTCAATACTCAAGATATCAGCTGTCCTCAGGACTTTTGTGTCTGGAATTTTTTAGGTCCAGCCAACATTGAGAATGTTAGCTCTCTGGGAATATATGTCAGATATCGATCTTCTGTCTGGCCGCCTCTTTAATCTTCGCCAATTTACTGCCAATTCAAAGGTTCTCCTGTCTATTATTCGTGACCTCCTTTATGCAGATGACTGTGACTTAGTCACTCATACAGTGGATGACATGCAAATACTCATGAATTGCATTTCTGCTTCTTGCAAGGCATTTGGACTCAGCATTAGCCTGGACAAGACTGTTGTAATGTTCCAGCCTGCACCAGGAAATCCATATGTGAAACCAGCTATCTTGGTTAAAGGAACAATTCTGAAGGTAGTTGACAAGTTTGTCTACCTGGGTTGCACACTCAGCCGTTCTTGCTCCTTGGATGAGGAAATATCTTTCAGGTTGCAGAGAGCAACTAATTTCTTCCGGTCTCTTCAGTCTCGTGTCTGGTCCCAGCATGGCATCGCAAGGCAAACAAAAGTTGCTGTGTACCGTGCATGTGTACTGACATCGCTCCTCTACTCATGTGAGACATAGACTCTGTACAAACGTCAAGTAAGGGTCCTTGAACGCTTTCATCAGACATACATACCTACATACATACGTACGTACGTAAGTACATACATACTGAGAGAGAGAGAGAGAGAGAGAGCCAGACAGACAGAGAGTACAAGCAGAAATGCTTCCACTTCTAAATGAAACAAGAGATAGTACTCAATTCATGGCCTTGATATCATTTTGATAATTATTTAAATTTATGACGACTAATTGGGTGTTCACAATTTGCTTCTGTCACTGTTGATGTGTCTGTCTCAGTGTCTGTTTGCCTTTTTTTCATATATACACTCTCATTCAGCTACCATGTGCGTGCGTGTGCCTGTGTGTGTGTGTGTGTGTGTGTGTGTGTGTGTGTGTGTGTGTGTACGTGTGTATTTGTATATTTAGGATATTAATCAATCGTTTATTGGTTATATAGACACATGCAGATTTATATTTGGTATTCTATAAGTGTATGTTTGTTTCCCGTAAACACATTCATATATGTAGCTATGTATGTCGATATGTACACGCATGTAAGAGTGTGAGGTTGTAATATCTGCCTACATACATACATACATACATAGATACATTCCAAACTTATATTGTTACTTGACATGTCGTTGTTTTAAGATTCAATGTAATTCGCTGAAAGATTGTACTAAGTTCTGGACACATTTTTGATTAGTGACGGTTACAAATGAATAGCAATTTGCTTATAAACTCCTCTAGAGGGTTCAAATGATAGGACTGACTCTGTGAGAAGCAATGTTCTAATGTAACGTTGGACAGTGATATAATCTCCAGAGATACTTTCTTGATAATCTTGATTGTTTTTGCCAAAGCAAATCAAACTCGTTCTCTCTTTACGCTGATAAATGTTCCCGAATCATTATAACTGTTTCAACTCATGTGAAAAATGGCTACTCCGCTGATTGGGACAAGTGTAATACGTGTGAGTGTATATGTTGTGTAATATATGTATGCATGTATTTATGTATGTATGTATGTATGTATGTATGTATGTATATATATATATATATATATATATATATATATATATAT
>NC_068986.1:87701903-87703710 GCF_001194135.2 Octopus bimaculoides | reverse complement strand
ATATATGTATGGATATATAGGCAAATGTGCATACTCGTCTATATATATGTACGTGGATATACATATGTATATGCATACATGTGTATATGTATACATACATACATACATACATACATACATATATATATATATATATATATATATATATATATATGTGTGTGTGTGTGTGTGTGTGTGTGTGTGTGTACACACATATATATTATGTGTGTATGCATGTATATTGTATGGCAAAGGCGCGTGGCTTAGCGGTTAGTTTACTGGTTTCACGATTGTAGGTTTGTGAGTTCGAAACCCGGTGGCATGTTGTGTCCTTGAACAAGACCCTTTATTTAACGTTGCCTTAGTCAAATCAGCGGGCAAAAATGAGTTGTAACTATATTTCAGAGGCCCAGCGTTGTGACATTCTGTCTCACGCTGAATCTCCCTGAGAACTACTTTAATTGTACACGTGTCTGTGGTGTGCTCAGCTACTTGCGCGTTAATTTTCACGAACAGGCTGTTCCTTTCATCTGATCTGCAAGAACCCTCGTCGTCATAAGCGATGGAGTTCCAGTATATATATCATGTATGAGTGTGTGGATGCGTGTCTATTCATAAATCTGTTTGTTTAAAGATCTGTGTATATTCATTTGAGTGCGTCCGATTTGTGTATTTGCAATTGTTCATAATACTGCTGTCGATAGCGAAGTAGTCTTCAATCGAAAATCCAGTGGTTCGAATTTGTCCTCGTAACAACGATGTGTTCGAAGCCAAGATATTTTATATTTTACTATTAACACTCCATTTCACATCGTTCTAATTAGGTGCCACTGAATGAAATAGTTCTTCGGCGGTAGAATTGTAAATTTGACGAGGGTTTTATTAGTTTGCAATGTTGAGTTTATTTCTCCCCGCAGTTTCATTAGAGAAATTCATAGATTCCACTAAATAGACAAATCACAATTCTCCATTTGAAAACAAAGTCTTCAGCCTTGCTACGACTACTTTGTATACTAATAGGAGGCACTCGTATAACATAATTATGGTTAGAGACTTCTGCGCTAATTAATTATCTCACGGGCTCTTTATTTGTCACATCCACTCAAGGTCAGTATATTCACATGATTGTAGTACAGTTTTCTCATAATTCTCCTTTTGGTATTGATTGACCAAACATAACTTTCTCTAAATACACTTTCTCGAAGATAAAGGTTTGAAGCAGTTAATTACGCTGAAATTATTTATAAAGTTAACGAACTTCGTTTAAATCAAATCAAATATCGCCTGATATATTTTTATCATATGTACAAAGGGGTAGAGCATTATGCCCAAAATTTCTTTGGCCCGTCAGTAATATTGGAAGTAAGGCATAATAATATCCCCAGGGAAGAGAACTGTATCGGATATATCACAAGCGACTGTACCCGCTAATACACGAGAGAGACAATTGGTGAGGATTAGCAGGGTGGCAAATTAAGTGTTCATACAAGAAGAGGAGCCAGGTTTCTGCATTAGTTTCCAACTTCTCAATTTCAGTAAAAATGGCTAAGTCGACTTGAGGGAAAAGCAAAATTTATTCGCATCATAAGCATGATGTATAATCGAAAGAAGCTGTATAGTTTCTGATGTAGAGAAGTGATCGATATAGATATATCAACAATATGAATGTAATTCAGAAGATTAACTTCCAGAAAAAAAAATTGTATTTCATGAACATATATAAACCTGTACACTTGGAAAATATAGACTGTGCGAGTGTGTGTGTATATATACATACATATATATAAATATATATATATATATATATATATATATATATATATATATA
>NC_068986.1:87698619-87701532 GCF_001194135.2 Octopus bimaculoides | reverse complement strand
ATATATATATATATATATATATAGCTATCTACACACACAAATACAAACACATTAATCGCGATTTAGAAGATATCTATTATACGATAGAAAAATGTATTGTAGCGTTTGACCACATGGGACAAGTGGTCGCTGTTGATACAAAAGTGTAAATATGTATATTCTTACTGATGCAATAGAGAAGTCCAGGAGAACGAAAATCTATTGCACAATGTAAAAGAGAGAAGAATGAAATCAAACTGATGACAATATACGAACTGAAGTATTTACTGAGTAAAAATGTAACTTGATAAATTCGTATCTATTTCTACTCATTTCAGTATAGAATGAAGAAAAGTCTCAACTTTCCAAGTATTGGAAGCTTTGTGAAGACCTTACTGATGCTCAGTGTTGAAATATATATTGACTCACGAAAAGCAACCAAGTTGGTCCTTAATTAAACTTGGCTATTTTCAATTATTTACACAGAACCAGGAAATCCAGTATTGAGGCCTTCGTGATCTTCCTTAAAATTGCATTAGGACATAAAGAAATGAAAACGAAATTGCTACAAAGACGGTATAGGAAATGGCCTCTATTAACTTGTTTTCGAATATGGTACCTGCAAAAAGCTTACGGGTCCGAATAATTGTCGTTACATCAGCACTTATCCATAATTATACGACAGTAGATTTAGTGAAAAAAAAATCGGCAACAAAAATGTAGGAATATATAAATAGATATTCAAATATGTAAGTATGTATGTATGTATGTATGTATGTATGTATGTATGTATGTATGTATGTATGTATGTATGTATGTATGTATGTATGCATGCATGTATGTATGTATGTATGTATGTATGCATGCATGTATGTATGTATGTATATATGTATTATGTATGTATATATGTGTATATATATATGTATGTATGTATGTATGTATGTATGTATGTATGTATGTACGTATGTATGTATTAGTAAATATACGTATGCATGCATGTAAGCTGCAATCTGTGTATTCGAACACGAATGCTGCGAATTATTCATATCACTGCCGAATTTGAAATTTTGTGTCTTACGAGAATGTAAAATAATTTATTCATCCTTGAATGTAATGATTGTAATAGTAAATGAAGTTATTTAAGAATTCATGTTGCATTAAGAATGAATATTTCTTTATGAACAATGCTTTTCGTTCTATTTTGATGTACATAAGCCTTTACTACAAGCAGTGAGAATGTTTAGGTCAATAAATTTTGTGCGCAAATACCTTGTGCCATTGCATAATTTTGGTTGCGATAAAATATGTAATAGCATTATAGGAGTCCCTTTTTACAACTGAAAACAATAAGGAACTCTACCTGATGGTTGTAGTGAGTCAAAGAAGTCGATGGGGCAGTTCACACTACCCTGGTCAAGAGAAACACTGTCAGTTGAGTTATAAGTGAAGACTTCTGGAAGCTTTTTTAATAGTATATTATTAATGGTATGTAGAGGAACATTTTTTGGAGCCAGGATAGCTCTGTCGCCGATGAAATCTCTATTGTTGTAATTATGAAGCAGATTAGGAAAGGTGACAGAAAGAGAGAGACAGAAGAGAAAGAGACAGATGGAGAAAAAGAGACAGGAAGAGAGAGAGAGAGAGAGAGAGTGAGAGCAAACGAAAAAGAGTAAAATGGAAACAAAGAGAAACAGGAAGAGATAGCGATAGACGACGGAAAGAGAGAGACATAAAAAAGAGAAAGGGAAAGAGAGAGAAACAAAGACAAAGAGAGAACGACGAAGGAAACATAGAAAGAAGAAAGAAAAAGAGAGAGATAAAGAAAGGGAGAAAGGAAAAAAGAAAGAGAAAGGAAGAAAGAAAGAGAAAGGAGGAGAGAAAGAAAAAAGGGAGAAAGGAAGAGAGAGAGAAAGAAAGAGAAAGAACGAGAGAGAAAATACCCGGATAGAGATAGACAGATAAAGAGATACAAAGTGTAAGACAGATAGAGATACAGAAAGAGAGAGCGACAGACAGACGGACAGACAGTAAGAGAGGATACTCATAGTATTAAATATCTAAAACACGAATATATATATATATATAGGTATGTGTTCTTTTATTCTCGCTAGGGTATTTTGACAGAGAAATATAACGTTTGATGTGTGTGTGTGTGTGTGTATTCTTTTAGTGAGGGAAAGGGAAAGAGAGAAAGAAAGAGAGGGAAAATAGACAGATAGAGAAGAAAGAAAATCATAGAGAGAGGGTGTCTGGTTTTAGTTTCACTTTGCGGAACAAAGAGACAGAATCTCTTTGAAGTAGCATAGCAGAGACAGACGGCAGACAGACAGATAATATAGAGAGGGGGAGAGAATACTAGAGGAGACATAGAAAGAAAATCATAGAGATGGTGTCTGGTTTTCGTTTCATTTTGTGGGCCAAGCAGACATACAGACAGAATGTCTCTTTCATATATATCTATAGATATGCATATATGTGTTCCAAACTACGAAACCCTGATAGCTAGCAACAAGCAATATAGCGAAATGCATTATAATCGAACGAAAGAAAACTGATTTTAGTGATCGAGATTTCAAAAGTCGCCGAGGGGTTAGACTGCATCGAAAGAATGCACCACAGCCAGTTGTCCAGAATCACAACCGCGAGAATTCGATGAAGGATAAATCGAAACGATCGGAGTCATTAATAAACAAACTCATGAATTTTCATTTTTCTTTCTCGCATATAAATAAATATATATATATATATGACAAAACAAACAAAAACACCACGTGGTACAATACCGACAAGTTCCAGGGAGTAATGTTTGTGGACGCCACGCCACACGGAGAACTGGCCCGCAGATTTCGAAAAATCCTCAAAAGTACCAAGTTGAGGATAAATGTTATAGAAAAACCAGGGAGATCAATTAGATCAATAATATGTAAAACATAT
>NC_068986.1:87696303-87697043 GCF_001194135.2 Octopus bimaculoides | reverse complement strand
TATATATATATATATATATATATATATATGTATATAAAAACAAATAGTAAATGAGTATATGCATATATACGTACAGGTATGTGCATACCTACATCCACCTGTATGTATAGGTGCATATCTGGGTACAGGACATTGCAAACAAAACGTAGACAAGAAAATAATGATAATCAGAGTACAGAAAACACACAAGCCACATAGAGAATATTTTCCTTCATCAGCTACCCCCGTTTCAACACCGGCGTTTCAAAGAGCAACTGTAAATATGCAGATATGTATGCCTGTACGTAAGTACGTATGTATGTATGTATATGTACATGATTATACTATGGCTTCCAACACTAACAATATGAAGATCGTTATTTAAATCATTCGAAATTTTGGCAATGCATAGACTGAAAGAGATACAGTCTAACCTCCTACAATCAGGCGTTTCAGCAAAATTTTTGTAATGTCTGCACAAGCCATCGTTTCGTCCAGATTTCTCCTGTGTTTCACCAATTTCCTGCAAGAAAACACACATAAAATATAAAAGAATATTAAAAAAAAAAAACAAAGAAAAGAAAAATAAAGAAATAGATTAATAAATGAATAAAGACAGTGAAAACGGGGGAAATAGGGTAAAGCCAGAAAAGTTAGAAAGCCTTATACCTGCTCCCGCTAAATAACTATTTTTCGGACTCTGAAATTAATGTTTCGCAGCAATAATACTTAATGCTTTTCCGTTCATCTCATAATGTGTG
>NC_068986.1:87691340-87695955 GCF_001194135.2 Octopus bimaculoides | reverse complement strand
ATATATATATATATATATATATATATATATATATATATATATACATCTATATACACACTGTATTATTGTATTCAAGAGTATGCAATATGCTTGCTATCTGCAGCAAGTAAAGTGGCATGCGCATAGGCGTGGTGGGGATAGAGGTAGTAATATTTCTTGGTGTTGGTGGTGGGGTTGGTGGTGTTGGTGGTGTTCGTTGTGGTGGTGGTGGTGGTGGTAGTGGTGTTGGTGGTGGTGATGGTGGTGGTGGTGATTGTGATACCTGTAGAAGAAGAAGAAGGAGGAATTGCAGAAGAGAAGGAAACAATGTGATTTGTGATGCGATGTAAACCTTCATGGTTAGCAAAATAGGGATGTACCAGCAGCAGCATTAGCAGCAACAACAACAAGGTATACAAGGAGATTGAACAATGATGATAAATGAAGGACCACAGGATAAAACAAAAATAAAAGTGGGATAGCACGCGCTCGCGCTCGCACATATACACACACGCACACACAATTATAGTCTACATATATTCATATATACATATATTGCATATGTATGCTCAAGATTATAAATATGTGTACGTGTAGATTATGTGTGTGTATATGTATGTATGTATGTATGTATGTATGTATGTAAATTAAAAACGTAAAATTAAAACAGAACACAAAGGAGGATTCCGCGGTACACGTGTTTCAAGCTTTATACACAAACAGTCGTTGCATCATTATATGGGTGTATAATTGGTAGACAGGATGGCATAAAGCTATCTTCAGCTGAAAATATATTCTTTCCCAAGCATTATATCACAAAGAAGAAGTCACCAAGAAAAATGCAAAAGAGAGAGAAACATGAGAGAGAAAAAGGGGGAGTCTACTTGGTATTATCTATTTTAATATCTATTGCAATATACATTGTAATATGTATGTATGTATGTATGTATGTATGTATGATTTTTTGTCATTTAAATTACTTGAGTCTTCCTCTGCGAAAGGAACTGATTTCCTACAAAGCAACATCGGTAGAATGTAGAATACAAAATCAACGTCATATTTCAAACCTGAGAAAGTCTTGCTTAATTTTCCTGGACCCACTTACACATTGTACTTGTAATGTGCGAATCAGCTGGTTGATTTCTTTTTCTGAAAACCCTAACTTATCAAGATTGGCAGTTAGGCACATGCCCATATAACCAAGTACATTAATTATAATTGGTATAAATATGAATTTATAATCTGTATATAGAAGCTGTAGGTTTTGGAGCAGTTGTCCATAGTTAGCTTCTTTTTCTTTGATGCTTAAAGTAATATTCACATCAGCAGGACAGCGGACCTCTATGACGTACAAACTTCTTTCTTGGATGTCCAGACGACAATATCCGGCCTGTTATGTTTCCACTTGACAAATGTTCTGGTGGAAATGTTCCATCAGTATTACTTGTGCAGATGTTTGTATATCTGTTCAACGATGGTGGGTACTCTCTATAATTTTACCAGGACAGTTTTTCTTTTTCCGAATGGCAGTGTATATTGATTTTGCGATAATGTCAAGCCGCATAGGAAGGTCGTACATTGATGACATTTCGAGGCAGCAACTGATCACGTGTGATATCTTGCACAGAAATATGACATAGTCTACATTTTCGGTTGCATCTCAGAGCTCCGAAAACTTCGCTGTCGCATTCGTTTATTAAGTATTTTGTAGCAATCTCTTGTTCTTGGATTACAAATGCAGTGTTTGAAGAGTGATGTAGCGGTCATTAGGAACAGAGTGTTTCTCGAGGAGCTCGCTACCGGATGTTGTTCTCTACTTTTACTGTTGTCGTTTGAGATACACTGATCTCAAACATTTGTCTCCTTCATCTCTTCTTAGCAATAATCTGTCGATATCACTATTTGTGTGGAGATTTCCAGTTTATGTCTATCTATCTGTCTGTATGTATGTATGTACGTTTTATATGTGTGGTTACATATAAATATAATTATATATATGTGTGTGTGTGTGTGTGTGTGTGTGTGTGTGTGTGTGTGTGTGTGTGTGTGTGTGTGTGTGTGTGTGTGTGTGTAAAGGTAATTTCCGAGGATCAAATTGTAGGAAGATAATAAGCTTCGAGCAGTCCGTACATGGTATGAACAATAGTGGTTTATTGGCGTAGAAGGTTGTAAATTTTTCCCGAATCGAAATTCGATAAGCTGTAAAAGGTTATTTTACACTTCATAGTTAGCAACTATGGGTTGCTATATATGCGAATAAAAATCCAAATGGGTCACTATATATGCGAATAAAAATCCAAATTTAGGGAACCGAGCAGGTAAAATCCAGGCTACATATGTTTCCTAGCTAGCAGAACCTCGGAAGCAGTAATTACTTAACGAAGGGTGCTCCACTAGCTACTTATCGGGCCAAATGTACCTTAGTTAAATGAAAGTTACATTGTCACCAATAGATACCATGTTAATTCGCATGAGATTTGACCGGAAATATATATATATATATATATATATATATATATATATATATATATATATATATATGTATGTATATATGTATGTATGTATGTATGTATGTATGTATGTATGAAAAATATTGGATTTAAGAAGTCGGAATAAAAACTATAAGGTATTTTGATCCTTGTTCTGAAGGTTCGTACTGTCCTCCGCCTTTACTCTAGCACTAATAATCAGTTCTGGTGTTGACATATTTAAGCTTAATGTGATTTATAATAAATCACATGAAACATTTACTTTGACGACCTTCTGTTTGTGTATTGACACAACTAATAGTAATCTCCCTTTTATAGGTTTTCTCAATTTCTATTTATAATAATATCCGCTCACAAAAATATCTGTGTCATGTTGTGCAGTCTTGCAAACTTACGACCAAAGATTTTCCAGCCATGATCATCCTGTATATTTTTACTACTCATATATGCAAAAGTACATTAGCAAATGTGTCCTTCCTTTTTTTTTTAAGGATTTAAGATATAATTGGCTTCAAATTTTGGTACATGGCCAGAAAGTTCCGGAGAGGAGGTAAGTTGATTACAACGACTCCAATCTTCAACTGGAACTTTTTTTTATCGCCCCCGAAACGATGAAAGGTGAAGGTGACCTTGGTGAAAATTGAACTCAACGTAAAGATGGACAAAATACCGCCAGGCATTTTCCCCTGCGTGCTAACAATAACCATTCCATATTATTTCAGTATATTTAGTATTATGCAATGTGACTTTCATTACTTCAACAAAAAAACGAACAATCAAACAAAAAAATTAAGTGTAATTTCAGGTATACTTGCTTAATATTTCTACTAGGTCAAGCCACCCCATTAAACGCTTGTACGTACGCTCGAGTGTAAATTATATATATGCATGTGAGTGGTGCAGGCATGTGAGTCTGCATATGTGTGAGTTTTTTTGCCTTGAGGCGTACAAATTTTACTGTATATGCATGTCCAAGAATCTCTATGTATGAGTGTGTGTATATTTCCTGACGTGTTAAGGGTAAACAAATGAGATACTTAAACCAGAGATCAAATGATAATGATAGAAAAAAAAACAGGAATTATGACCCTTCACCACTCGGTAAAGGGACAATTAAAACGAAAAAGTACAACATGGAAAAATAAAATGAGCGAATAAGAAGATAAAAAGAAATAAGAAGGAGAGAAGAAAAGAAAGGAAGAAAGAAACGAGGAGACGTCACTCCACAAAATTTCACTACTCCAGTAAGGAGATTTAAGTGAACCCTTTCCTCGCATTAACCCCCAACATCTAAACAACCACCGCTTATTGGTCCCTATTTTCACCCGTCACAACCCAAGCACACGATACCATAACTATAGCTCGTCGTTCTTCTTGAGTATGTAAAAAGTAAAGGGGTTTCGTGATGGAGTAAAATGAAAAAGAAAAGTTGGGGGTGAAGGATGGTGTGGAGAAATGAATTATTTAGACGATGGTTGAATATAAAATAAATAAACAAACAAAAAGCATTCAAAAATAAATAAATGAAATTCAGGGTTGCAAAGGTCGGGTGTTAAAGCAACATTGTAGAAACAATGGGCTAATATGAAACCGTGTCGTGTAAACTGTAAACTGATGGACGACGTCGCATTTAATATCTTCCGGTCGAGAACGTCCGGTTAACAAGCAACTATCTTAGGTGGTTGGCTGGTTAGTAGGCAGGTTGGTTGGGGTGATGGTGGATGGGTGGAGGGATAAATTTGGTTGGTCGGGTAAATGGGTAGGTCGAGGGATAGTTGAATATGAAGGTATAAACAGCGATAGAGGGTTTAACATGAAACTATGCTTTTGAAGAATTCCCCCTTGGGAGTTGTTAATAGATGAAAGCGCGCTAACTTGTCCAATTTCACACATGCTTACACACACACACATACACACACACACACACACACACACACATACACACACACACGCACACGCACACGCACACATACATACACACACATACATACACACACATATACATACTTATATATCCACGCGCGCACGCAGATATTTGAAGATCTGTGTTTATGTTCATATATATATATATATATATATATATATGTATGTTTACGTAGATGTTTCAGCGTGCATACATATATGTGTGTGTACATGTAAATATCTAT
>NC_068986.1:87684492-87690093 GCF_001194135.2 Octopus bimaculoides | reverse complement strand
GATTTCTTTTTTTTTAAAGAAGACTAAGAGAAAAAGATGTTTTATATGACACATTCTAACAGTGTTCCAAGTTTCAAAGTGTTTCGTTAATGAAAAATGTGGCCCCCGTTTTAAAAAAGATCCAAAAGGTGTTCGCCTTCATTTTGGGAAAAAAAGACTCCTGCGAACAACTTTCTCTATATGATTGGTTTAAAAAATTGGTAAGTCACTGGGATATTTTCCTACTTTCCTTAGCATGAAACCAATGGTAACATCAATTCACAAAAAAAGAAATTATATCCACCAATGTGGTGTTGAGCATTCATATATATATATATATATATATATATATATATATATATATATAGGAGAGTATTGTAGTTCGCTTGAAGCATTGTGTATTGTTTGTAAAGTATAAGAAGTTTAGAATGGTACAACGATACACTATATAACAACATAATGGACTATATACGTGTTGTAATTTAGTTATCCGATGATATTTTGGAATTACAATTCCTTCTTCAGATCTTCTTTGATGGAGTCTCTGCTATAAACTGTTTTCCAAGGGTTTTCCTTTTCCGAGGATGAGCTACTTCCTGGAAAGATCCGAGGATGGGATACTTCCTGGAAAGTTACAATAATTGGTCTTCCTGGAAAGTTCCGAGGATTACCTGGAAAGATACGAGAATGAGCTACTTCTTTGAAAGTTCCGAGGATTACATGAAAAGACACAAAGATGAGCTACTTCCTGGAAAGTTCCAAGGATTGGATTTCCTGGAAAGTCCCGAGGATTGGACTTCCTAGAAAGTTCTGAGGATTACCTCGAAAAATCCGAGGATGGGCTACTTCTTGGAAAGTTTCGAGGATTGGAATTCCTGGAAAGTTCCGAGGATGAGCTACTTCCTGGAAAGTTTCGAGGTTGTTCTGGAAAGATCCGGGGATAAGTCACTTCCTGAAAAGTTCCGGGTTTGGATATCCTGGAAAGTTCCGATGATTTCCTGGAAAATCCAAAAATGAACTACTTCCTGGAAAGTTCCGATGGTGTTAGTTCCTGGAACCTTGGAAGTTCCGAGGTTCGTTAATTTCTTCCTGGAATGTTCCAAGGATTTGGAGGAGGGGAGGAATTACTTCGTGGAAATCTCCGAGAATGATGAGGAATTACATCGTGTAAAGTTTCAAGGAAGGGAAGGAATGGGTGGAATTACTTCCTGGAAATTTCCAAGGAGGGTGAAGAAGGGGAGGATTTACTTCCCGGAAAGTTCAAAGGAAGGGAGTAATGGAGGAATTACTTCCTGGAAAGTTCCGAGGAAGGGGAGAAAGTGAAGGAATTACTTCCTGGAAATGTCCGTAGAGGAGGAGGAATTACTTCCTGGAAAGTTCCGGGGAGGAGGAATTAATTCCTGGAAAGGTCTGAGGAAGTGTGCCCATCATGCTGCTGTGGAATTTGGATGCTCTAATAATGTGTTACGGCACGTGCATGATAATCAATATTTATATTCCCGAGTTTTACAAGCAACCATCTTGAATGGACCGGCCGCTGGTCAAGATGTAAAATAACTCTTATAACTCCAATGTCCCTCCCTCCCTCCGATAGGATCTACAAGTTTAAGCGGCTTCAATTTCCTGTCAAACTCTCTTTTGCAATGGCAATAAATAAGGCACAGGGTCTATCATTGCAAATGGTCGGTTTAAATCTCACAGAGCAAGTGTTCTCCCACGGTCAACATTACGTTGGATGCTCCCGTGTTGGCAGGCCACAAGTCTATACATTTGTGCATCAGAAGGGAAAACGAGAAACGTTGCCTACAAAGTAGTGCTCCAGTGAAAAAAACGGCATTTCTTCACATCTTCCAATTCACCCCAGCCATCTGCCACCTCAAAAGCTTCGTACTTGCCGTGCCAGCCAATGTAAGTCAATGACACACAACTTCACTCATTCACTCTATCTCTCTTTCTCACCCTCCTTTTCTCTCACATACACACACACGCACGCACACACACACACATGCACGTCCATTTCATATATCTTTCAATTTCTGCTCTCTGCAAATAAAATGTTTACAGATACAACTGCTTACAAAAATTGGGATTAATGTATAATTTCTTTCTATGTTCATAATTAAATAAATGTTTTAATGATTATACAGAAGTCCAATAGAATAGCTCCCAGAAACAGACTACGTGCAAATTCTTTCTTCACAACTCCTGAAGCCATTTTCTGACAGGGGGTTGAAGAAATCTCCAAACAGCTAGAGGCTCCAATCAAAACAGGGGACCCGAAATGATAAGGTTGAGAAACGCTGTTATAGATTATGCCTAACCGAAAACGATCACAGCCACATCATCCAAACAGACCGGGTGAAACCGGGTTTAGCTGCTAGTATATATATATATATGTGTGTGTGTGTGTGTATAATCCATACTATAATGAAGAAAGTTGCTTATTAATTAGGTATGTAACAATTATTAAAAGCACCAAAAGAAAGCAAGTATTAAAAGCTTTTTTAAATTCATGTTCTAAGAAATTTCTTCAATTTTTTTGAACTCCAATTTTTCGCAAACTTAAATATTCATCGCATTCACCGCGTCCAATTCACAAATTTAAATATTCATTGCCTTCACTGCGGAGTGAACAGCTGACACCGCAGTACCTATCCAGGGTTAAAAGCTGTGCAAAGACACTAAAATAATGGTGGTGGTGATGATGATGATGATGATGATGATTATTATTATTATTATTATTATTATTATTATTAGTATTATTATTATTAATATTATTATTATTATTATATTTGGTAAAGGAAACGGAAGATAGATTTGGAATTAGTCTTCATTCGGTGCGACGATCATTTCGACTCATCCTGCAACTACCTAAAATACATAAGCCTCGAACAATATACCAAGAACATCTCAGCAAATTTAGCGGGACAGCCGTGTCAGCTCCTTCTTTATGCATGCACCGAATGAGACACAAACTGCAAAGATTGATGCAACAGTATTAGATGCACAAAATCCTACCCATAACAGACGGTTGCTGGATGACTCGAAACGATCGTCGTACTGAATATAAACTAGTGCTAAATCGTCAATAAATATTATCTCAGTTAACGCTGTGGAATTACTGAAATATATCCAGCGGAAATATACCCCGATTGTGGATGACACCAGGTAGCGCTTTACTCTACACACTAATTAGTCCCAAAATTACATACATATTTCGTGAAAAGAGCCACAATAATTCTTTCAGATTTTTCCCTTAGCTCATCTGCATCACCGAGTCTTTGCGTAGTTGCGTTGGATTGCTTATAGTCTCGTTGTTAGTTGGACGTTTTTTGCCGACCGCATTTGGGAGTATTAGTCGAGGAAACTAAGAACAAATGTCCTCCATGGGTGTTGCATAGCATCTTTTTAATGTTGTTTCATTTTCTTTCAACATTGACATCAGTTTCTTTTGATCGTATGGTACCTAACTTTAAGAAGAATTTTTAGATGTAAAATCTTGCTTCCGTTGACGTCTCTCTTTTAGATCTGAATAAATTAAAGCAAAGCCAAAACATAATAACAATTGTTTATCCTCCGGGTAGTGAGGATGAGTTCTGGAGCAAAGGGCGTAGTTGATAACATCAATGTTATTGACCCCGCTACTCGATTGGTACATATTTTATCGACCCCGAAATAATTAAAGGCAAAGATAAACTCGTCGGAATTTCTATTCAGAACGTTAAGGCAGACAAATGCAGTTAAGCATTTAAAAGGCAGTTAAGCATTTTGTCCGGCGTGTTAACGTATAATGATAATAATATAAGTTGGTAGACTACTTAAAGTTTCGGGAATAAATCGCTGCAGCATTCATTTTAGCTCTTATCATTCCGAGTTCAGTTCCCACCGAGACCAAATTTTCGGGGTCATTAAAATGAGTAAAAATTGAGCACTGCGGACGATGTAATAGACTTTCTATCTGTACCGAAACTGCTAGACATGTACAACAATTTGAAACCATTAAATCGGTTAGACCCCATCCCAAAATATATTCCAGGCTTTGAGCCTATACCACAAAGGATTATTATTGTTATTATTATTATTATTATTATTATTATTATTATTATTATTATTATTATTATTATTATTATTATTTCATGATTGACTTTTGTTTTGCATTTGTACAAGTTGGATCCAAGTTTCACCCAGAGACCTCAAGAGACAACAAGTTAGAAGTTCATGTTGGTGTTATGCCTAGGGTACCCTATATTTGGATTTGTACATAGTATTGTTCTAGAGAATGCTTAAGAAACCATAAGAAAATTATGTTTGTTTTAAAATTTGAGATCACATAGACAGTATTTTACGTAGGATATGGGCAGTTCTCATGAGCACTATCTTTTGAACTTCAGCCATTTTGGGGTTTCCTGGTATCTGAGCTAGGTAGTAATCAGCCCATTTCGCTGTCATTCCCAGGGCACCTATGACAATATTATTATTATTATAATTATTATTATTATTATTATTATTATTATTATTATTATTATTAATAATCAGGACGAAGAGCGCGATTCGATTGTAATAGATATTTTATTGGTTGAACTATATTTCAACAGTACGTCTGCCTTAGAAGAATATCATCAAATTTATACAAAACTGTTTGATTAAATATTGTTCCTTTTTCTTTTTTTTCTGTCGTATTTTCTGTCTTGTTTTTTCTATCTTTTTCTTTTCGCCTGTTATAAAATTGTAACTTAAAAACTGATGATATCATTCCATCAATGTGTGGACGCTGGTTGCTCTCGTTCATACTTTACATTTAAATTTCTATAATTTTGAATTTTTATCACTTCTTATGTTGAACTTGACAAAGACAGACTTGCTTTTGAAATATCGTTCAACTAATGAAATATCTATTGCAATCGAATCGCGCTCTTCGCCTTGACTGTTTAGCTTTGTGAAGAGTTACATCAATCCTTTTTAAATTATTATTATTATTATTATTATTATTATTATTATTATTATTATTATTATTATTATTATTGTGTGAGAGAACAGTGCATACCTTCATACGAAGCCCAGCATACCCATCATGACTACCCGTCCGATATGGCTACACCAGGCACATGTATCACAACCATATGTTCGCAACATGGTGATATCATATTAAGATAAACAACGCATGACCTTGCAGGTAAGGCCCAGTTAGAATTTTCGTCAGGTCTAGTAACCCACCCCGCCCAAAATTTCCCTGAATAAGGGTTATTTTAGGATGATGAACGAAACATTCATGTTTCCAAAGCTGAATTATCCAAACCCCAAAGCATTCATTTCAACACATGATTATGATGCTCCCCGACTACTTCTGCTCGTGGTCAGAGATGCATATCCTCAGCCACTAAAGGACATGATCAACTAGTTCAGGTCAAACAACTGACAAGCAAATCTATGGTAGTGAGCAAAATATTTGCTGCAGCCCATCTTTTATGCTAAGACAACCAATGTATATGACAACACTTCCAATCAGTGAAGATCAGAAGCCATGAGATCCACTGCCTGGACTGAATCAGGGCATTTCTTCTTCTTCTTCTTCTTCTTCTTCTTCTTCTTCTTCTTCTTCTTCTTCTTCTTCTTCTTCTTCTT
>NC_068986.1:87679966-87683463 GCF_001194135.2 Octopus bimaculoides | reverse complement strand
ATGCGTGCGTTTCTGGTCGACATCAGCTTGTTTGCTACGAGCCACATACTTGCCATGCAGAGGTTTCTGTTCCCATCTGCTAGCTAATTTTTCATGTGCTTTTGTCTTTGCAATTAATTTTATTTTCTTTGCAGCAGCAGTTGGCGCATTTCCTTCGACCTGATCAAGTTTGTGGGTATCTAAGAGTTCGGTAGCGAATTGTTTGCTCTCTTTCAGAATAGAGTGAAGTCTTTTCGGTCTTTCATGTTTTTCAACAAGTTTCAACATCCAATCGTTGATTGTTTCAAGGTATTTGGCCAGTCCGATTGTGGTGGTTCATCATTAATATTATTATTATTATTATTATTATTATTATTATTATTATTATTATTATTATTATTATTATTATTATTATTATTATTATTATTATTATTATTTAATCTGCATGTTTGTTACAATCACTTGCTGAGACACACCCAGCGTCCTGGCACAAGTGCATGATAAAAGATGTTATAGTATAACGGAAAGCTTATGAAGGTTCAGGGTTTTCCTAATGATGTGAACAGTACTTGATAACACAATCTTTTGGATTTCTCTGACTCATGCCTCTCCTGGGATCTTGTCAGCAAGCTTTGATCTTGTGCTGCCAATATGAAACCTCCTGTCTCTACTTTCAGTCCTGAACTTCTCAGCCACCGATGGGTTGTTGCTTGGCCTACATCAACATTTCGGTTTCGAAGTATATACTGCCTATACAGAGGTTTCTTGCTTCACCGCTCCTCAATTTATTTCTGCCCGTTCTTTTCACAGTCTGTTTCGTCAGTGTTGCTCGTTTGGCGGCAGGGGTTTCAGGTTCTTAATCTAATTCAGTGTTGAAGCCGAGTTCCCTTGTGAATTGACAAATTTCCTTCGCGAAAGAATGTGATTTTTTGCTGCTTTCGTGTTTGCACACAAGCCGCAGCACCCAGTCCTCTGTATTAGATAACTACTTATCCATTGCTATTGTGGCGGTCTTATAGCACAGTTGTACCACCATAGGTTTTTATAGCTTTCTTCTACTATTATTATTATTATTATTATTTTCTCTATATCACAAGTTTTGTTGGAGCTCCTGGAGTCTTGCATGCGTAGTAAACCTTTTGTAACAGTTCTCGTGGGCACTCTGTTCCAATTTCCTTTGTATTCCTCTAGATGCCTTCTGATACTGTTCCCAAAGACCCAACAATATTTAGCACAATCTAAACATACTTCATTTTCCGTAGCTGGGATTACTATTATTATTATTATTATTATTATTATTATTATTATTATTATTATTATTGTTATTATTATTATTATTATTATTATTATTATTATTATTATTATTATTATTATTATTTTTATTATTATTATCATTATTATTATTATTATTATCCTCATTGTTATTATTATCATCATCATTATTATTATTATTATTACTATTATTATTATTATTATCATTATTATTATTATTATTATTATTATTATTATTATTATTATTATTATTATTAGTAGTAGTAGTAGTAGTAGTAGTAGTGGTAGTAATAGTAGTAGCAGTAGTAGTAGTAATAGTGGTAGTAGTAGTAGTTTTATCATTTTATTGCTGCAGTTGTTATTGCATTTTTATTGCTATTCGTATAAAGCAGTTTTCTCATTATATTGGAGTCAAATAACTTTTAATTTTCCACACTAAGGAAGTATTTTATTAAACTCTTTCTCTCATCTAAATCTTTGGCACCATCGTTTGAAGTGTTTATAATATATCTATTGTGCAATTATATCTACGTGCGTATATATGTGCATATACCAGTGTATATGTGGGGATGTGTTGTGTGTGTGTGTGTGTGTATGTGTGTGTGTGTGTGTGTGTGTGTGTGTGTGTGCCGGTGTGTGTATCTCTGTGTACGTGCAGGTTATTTGCACATCTCTGTGCGTCATATTTTACAATAATGAATAAAGTTAATGACACTAATCCGTATCTAAGCATTTATATACGTATATATATACATACATATGTGTATATATATATATATATATATATACATATGTATATGTATATACACACGTACATATTTATATACGTATATACATATATGTATCTACATGCATATATATCATCAAATGTATACATATATGTGTATATATATATAAAGATTTAACACACACAAACACACACACACATGAATAGATTTAATACATACATATACGCACAGATGTATATATATATATATATATTATATATATATATATATATATATATATATAAGTATATAAGTATAAGTATATAAAGTATAAGTAGATATATAAATATATATTTTATATATATGTGTGTGTGTGTATAGATAGATAGATAGATAGATAGATAGATAGATAGATAGATAGATAGATAGATACCCGTACTTACATATGCATTAGACACATACAAAATGTATAAACACACACTCACAAGGACATATGGAACCATGTATGTACATATATCTGTGTGTGGGCGTTTTGCCTAACTGTGCTTTTGTATATGCTGGGTTCAATGTCTGGACTGTATATCTATATAACATTAAGTGTGTGTATATATGTGTGGGTAATTTATTTATTCTTTTATTTGTTAATTATTATTCGTTAATTATTATTATCTTTAAAGTATATTGGGAGTTGTTCAAACTAGCTTCATGCAAATTACATATACAAGTTTGTACTTGATATATATATATATATATATATATATATATATATATATATATGTGTATATACATATATATTTATGTATATATGTGTATGTATGTATGCATGTATGTGTGTGTGTGCTCGCGCTCCAGTGTGTATGCATGCATGTGTGTGAGAGTGTGTATTTTTTGCTTATTTGTATTTGTATGTAGAGTGTGCAGGTGTATACAAGTGGGTGTCTATGTATATCAAATCAAATATATTTTGATATTTTCAAATAAACTTAATTACACAGAATTTATCGGAATACACATCGAAATAAACACACACACACACACGCACACACACACACACACATGCACACACATATATATGTTTCCAGTATACACGCAAACACGCAGAGACACACACTCACGCTTATATATATACAAACATACACACGCGAATGTTTACCAACATAGATATATATCATTGTATTTTATTTACTTGTGTATATATATCTATGCATCCATTGTCTACTATAATTTTATAAATACATAAACTTACAAACAATACACTCACATACACGCACCCACAGACACACTGTATATATGTGTCTTTGCTAATATATTTATATATACATATATATTACGTATGTGTGTGTATGAATGCATGTATATGTGTGTGTGTGTACAGTGAGATTGGAAGAGACAGTTTCTATAGCCTCATATCAGTCTTCTTGTAAAGATAAATAATGAAATGTTTCCTAAATACCTAAAAAAAAAGCCATCCTCGGCAATCAATTTCGAATATATATGAATGTGTGTATGACAGAGAGAGAGAGAGAGGGGGAGAGGGGG
>NC_068986.1:87678029-87679872 GCF_001194135.2 Octopus bimaculoides | reverse complement strand
TGTGTGTGTGTGTGTGTGTGTGTATGAGTAAAAGAAAACTTTGTAAGATAGAAAACAACAGAAGGAGAACAATATCAATTAAACCACAACAGCATCAACAACAATAGTAATATAAGTATAAAAGGAACGAGATAAAACTGTCGTAAGCGAAGAAAAATATACTGAAGATTACAACTGGGATGAAAAATTGTGTTTGAATTTGGAAAAAAATAAACAAAAGGAATAAAATGAATGTGTGTATGCACACACACAAGCACACAGGCGCACATACCGAGATCCACATATATACATATATACATACATACATACATACATACATGCATACGTACATACGTACGTACGTACATACATACATACATACATACATACATACATACGTAATACATATGTATATGTACATATAGTCATATATACATACACACACATATATACATACATACATACATACATACATACATACATACATACATACATACATGCATACATAAATACATATGTATATGTACAGAGAGACATATATACATAAATATATATTTATTTACATTAATATATACAATAGTTATTATATTGCAAATTTACTCCATGTTACGGCACAGAATCATGTTAATATTGCTGGCCATATAGGGCGGTGAGATGGTAGAAACGTTAGCACGGCGGGCGAAATTCTTAGCAGTATTTCGTCTGTTTTTACGTTCTGAGTTCAAATTCCGCTGAGGTCGACTTTGTCTTTCATCCTTTCGGGGTCCTATATATTAAGTACCAGTTGCGTACTGAGGTAGATCAAGTTGATAGGCTTCCGCCCCCAAAATTTCGGCCATAGCCATAATGTAAGCATTTAGCACAATACTATGTATTGAGTACTTTCCCCTCTTGTTTGTAAAAAGTAACGTACTTATATATGTAGATGTACACTCACATACGACACATGTGCCATTCATATATATATATGCCCCTCGTATACCCCTCGTGAAACTTATAGCAGCATACTGATCCTCCTGTATTTTCTTGTACCCAAAGCCATGAAAATTTCACCACCCCTCGTATATGTGTGAGTGTGTGTGTGCATGTATATATTTATATATTTATTTATATATGTGTATATGTAAGTGTATATGTATACACACACACACACACACACATATAAACTAGGTAAAACACAAACAAACAATTGAAAAGGAAAAGTCCGTGATCCCGCGAGCAGTCTTTCGATTTTGGCATCCAATGCGTTTATTAGCCCAATATTCTACAAGTTGTTATTTATAGCTTTATCTACTTCGAGTTTCACAGTTAAAATAAAAGAATAATCTACTTCATATCTCTCGAATTTCTGAAATTCATTAAATGTAACCAATATATACATATATATATATATATATATATATATATATATATATATATATACGACTGTACATATGCTTGTGTGTGCGCGCGCGTGTGCGTATATGGGTGTGTGTTATCTAAATATATGCCAGTTATCTATGTTATTATATATAAGTAAAAATCAATAAAGGTGGGGCCACTTGAGAAGAACGGAGCAGTCTAATTGTCTGTGCGGCAGAGAAATTAATCAATTCATGAGGTGATTAATCTGAGTGGCATAGTTATAAAATGGCAAAGTGGAAAGATAACTGAGTGTGCGTGTACACACACACAAACACACAAACACACACACACACACACACACATACAATTACACACATACATACACACACATATGTGTATGTAGGTATATGTGTGTGTTGAATATTTTGAAAAGTCATAATTAACTGATCCTCCTGTATGTTGTTTTACCCAAAGCCGGGAACATTTCAGCACCCCTCGTGTGTATATTATATATATATAT
>NC_068986.1:87675640-87677760 GCF_001194135.2 Octopus bimaculoides | reverse complement strand
TATATATATATATTTATATCTATACCTATTTATCCACACACACACACACACACACATATATAAATCTCCGTATACATATGCATGTAGATAAACGTAAATTATAAGTGTATGTTTATCCGTGTTTGTGTGCAAATGTTGAACCGTCACAATAAATATTTATTGATACACAATTTCAATGGGAATATGAGATTATGTGTATTTGAATTTGAGTTTAGGTCTGTGAGTGTATGCGCGTATATTTTTGTATCTGTAGTAAATGATGAACATGCCATAAATAATAAAGCATTTACTGATGGTGAGATTATATATTTAATAATTTTAAATGTGGTGATAATATTTACTTGACTAGTACTTCGATGTTTCGCTTTTAACGGGTTTATCACGCCCAAGAGTCCGCAATAAATGCAACATGAACGCTTGTCACATCAAAATGTGTCTGTAAATCAGTGTTCAAATGTGAGGAGTGCGGCCATGTGTGTGTTTTCAATTTTCATTTAATAGATTACCTTCCCTTAAATGAAAATAGGAGGAAGCTGGCATCGTAAGAATTGTATATCAACAACGATAATTATTATATTTTGAACTCCCTTGCCAGGCTTTATAGCACATTTTCGCTGGGTTTCTTGCTCCAGCATGACCGCAGCCGCATAGCTGAAACAAATAAATGAATAAAAGAATAGTCCAAAGGGTAGTAAGCATGATTTGCATTGAATTATCATATGCCATGATAGCCATTTTCCGGACATATGATGAGGTCTGTTTTCGCTGCTGCTTAGCTGGGTAGTGGCTAAAGTTTGTGAAGGGTTCACTCCAATATTTTTATTCTGTTTATTCTGCCGGTAGATAAATTTTCTCGGGGTTTTTCACAGCATAACAGAACCTTTAATCTATTTATAATTTTATGCAATACAATAACTCTATAAAATTTCCCATTCTAAACAATTACGAATGAGCAATATTTCTAATACGTAAACGAAACTAAAGAATTTCTTTTGCTATAACTATTCTACGTTTGTCTATGTATATGTGGCAATCATTTTTAGATATCTGCATTGGTATATGTGTGTGTGTATGTGCGTGCGCGCGTGCGTGTGTGTTTAAAGGTGCATGGCTCAGTGGCTAGAGCTTTGGGCTCACAATCGTGAGGTAGTGAATTCGATTATCGGAGCGGGCTCTGTGTTTCACGTAGCTCCAGTTCACTCAGCTGTAGAAATTAGTTGCGCCGTTATTGTTGCCAAGCCGTATCGACCTTTGCCTTACCCTTGGATAACATCAGTATATGTATATATGTATATGTGTGTGTGTCTTTGTATTTATGTTTGTTTCCCGCTCCCATACACACACACACACACACACACACATCACATGACACCCCGTGTTGCTGTGTTTACGTCACCGTAAACTAGCGGTTCGGTAAGAGAATCGATAGAATATGAACCATGCTTTACAAAATAAGTACTGGATTCGATTTATTCGACTAAAATTTGAAGGCTCCAGCATGGCTGCAGTGTCATGACTGAAACAAGTAAATGATATATACATTGACTATAGGATTCATTATAATCTAGGACCATCAACCAGAAATGGCTAGGTACAATAACATAGAGTTCACAGTGATATGAAGCAACCCAGAAGGTACCCTATGTTGGTTGGATACTGTAGATATGTAAGTACAAATCTAATTTAATCATTAGATCCGACTCAGAGCTGGTTCTACGTGCGGATGTAACATTTACGATAGCTGCTTCAGCAGAATTTTATTGATATATTCTTAGATTACATCATAGCATAAATCCACTGTCTTCAGGCAAAATTTTGGACAGATATAAATAGGTAATATAAAATCTTAAAGGTGACGAATGTAGCCAAAATAATAAATAAGTACTTATTTATTATTACTTATTTATTATTATTATAATTATTATTATTATTATTATTATTATTATTATTATTATTATTATTATCCTCTATTTATAACTGCTAAAAATTTTACTTGAATATGGTGGAGTCTATGCTATGATGTAGTGCAGTGAACCTGGGGTCCGCAAAGGTAGTACTGGGGGTCCGTGAACTAAATTTAGAATTTCTATTATACATACATATATATATATATATA
Organism: Octopus bimaculoides; assembly: GCF_001194135.2. Lineage (NCBI taxonomy): Eukaryota > Metazoa > Mollusca > Cephalopoda > Octopoda > Octopodidae > Octopus > Octopus bimaculoides. Next base: position 87,675,644 of record NC_068986.1, on the reverse strand, counting down.
TATA
>NC_068986.1:87671240-87675447 GCF_001194135.2 Octopus bimaculoides | reverse complement strand
ATATATATATATATATATATATATACGCACATATCGATAAACATATTAAAAGGGATCCGTGGGAAAACTCACTGTTGGAAACCACTGTCAAAAAGTTGGGAAACACTGATGTGATCTATGAATGTTTCAATAAAATTCTACCGATAAAGCTGTCTTAAATTTTAAACCACATTTATGTTCATCTTCTATACATACATGCGTAATGAATAACCAGTATTCAGAATACAGATATCCAAAGTAACTGAGACGATATGAAAAGCAAATCTACGTTCGGGTGAATTGAGACATCCTCAGACCAGCACCAACAAGCTAGACTCCATTCTGCTTCGCAGCTAAACAGCAGCACGTGACTCATCATAAACCGGTGCACTATTTGAAGATGAGTGCACTTATATCAGAGTGGCCTAGGACCTCATTCTACACATGTGTGAACCGCAAAAACACCATTGTGGAGGGGTAGTCAATGAATTCTATCTACATCAATTATTCTGCAACCATAGCGCAGGCTAGTTTCCATGACATACCCCTCTCTGTCATAATTAGGATCCACGACGCGGTTGGTATCTAGTCAGAAATAGAGCCGGTAGGGCTTGGCTGCAGGGATGGTAAGCGCCCCGACAGAATAATACTCCTCTCATACAAAGGAGATAAATCCCTAATCTGGGTTGCAATGTGCTGCTGAGGCTCCAACCTTGCTGCCCCGGCCGCAAACCCAGGTGTCGCAGCCCGTGATGCAGAGGAAAGAAAAATAAACAAATGCAGGAGTCTGAACTGAGACCACGAGGTGTGTTTGTTGAAGCTAGTGTCGCTGGCCATTCTCCGCGGCTACGCCTTTGCAATTTTTTCTGCGAGGCACAACTGATCACGACATTTAGTCTGGGGTGTAGAAGCTATTTTCCCCTCTCTTCTGCTGCTTAATTTCACCCCTTTTTCGCTTTCTTTGTTCCCTTGGCGCGGTAGTTCTGTTTATCTTCTTTTTTTTTCTCGGTAAAACCATCTTTTATACTTTTAATGCATGTTTCTCTATTTTCTTCATGTGAAAATATGTTGCTAAATAATAAGTTCATGGGGGTATTTAGAATTTCATGTGCATTTCTGTTCGCGAATTGAAACTTGTATCTGTTGAAACAAAATAACACATGACCGATTCTTAGTTACATAATACTAATAATGCAAATTACATAATCAAAACGTAGTGTAAATTCGCCAGTGCAACGATAGACTATCTCACCTCACCCGGCTCATAAATTGTCTCATTCATTCAGCTCCTCCTCCTTTACAGAATGTCTGCCCAAGCCTATGGTATTAGACCATCAGGACATAGGAAATTTGTACACACATTTATTCGAAAAGCACCGATTTACTTCGTCTAGCAGTACAGCTTTATCTGCAAATCAGTATGTTAAAAACTTTCAATTACATGATATTATCCATGCAGCTGGTGCACTAAAGCACAATTTGATGGTGTTGAAAATACTAAAAACAAAACATGCAAACGAGATAACTCCACTGATATCAGACAAGTGAAATGTTAGAAAATAAAGGTAATGACTTTATAGGCAACTGGTAAAAGTAACATACGTGTTTCGACCTTATAGAACCACATGATATCAGTATATACTATAATTTTCGCAACACTTGGAATTGAATAGTACATACAAACATGTATGTATGTATGTATCTGTGTATGTATAACACCTATTTTTGCCAATCTTTGCCGTTATTGGAAGAGATATTTTCCTACGATCATAACATTTCGCGAGATTAAACATTTTAATCTGAAATTAAGGAATTATAAAGAAAATAGTGTGTTGAGTTCGCGTTTCATTGTTTACTTGTTTAGTTATTACGAAGTTCAACGAATGTATATACTTACACGCACATAAACACGTACATATTTTAATAGATAGATATGTAAGCATATCTGTGTGAGCGTATGTAAACGTATGTAGATGTATTGAGTCATCCCATACATAATGCAGCTTTTTATAATTCTTTTATTTTTCAAAATTAAGATAAAGTTGTTTTTTTAATATAAAATATACGCTCCTTTGTTTTCTGCAATGCTCATCCATCTATCTGATAGACTTGCAAGGCCCCTCTTACAAAATTCACTTGGCCGTGACGAAAATTACTTCGTCTACAGAGTACATATTTTTTTCCATTCAAATGATTTTGAAGACTGCGAAATAAATGATAATTAGACGGTGCAATGTCCGGCAAATATGGTGGGTGGGGCATCACTTCGCATTGAAACTGCTCCAGCCTTTGGAATGTCATCCTCGCTGTATGTGGCCGAGCATTATCCCGATGGAAGAACACCTTTCGACTTGAAACCAAAGATGGGCGTTTTTCCGATAACACTGACTTAAGCGGCTCAAGCTATTTGCAGTAGATCTTCTTTTTTATCGTTTGGTTAGGGTTTAAAAGTTCAAAGTGGACTAAACATTTCATATCCCACCAAAAAGATAATATCACCTTACGTGGGTGAAGACATTCTTTACTCAGGGTTGCCGGTGTTTCTCTTTTCCCTACCCAATGTCTTTAGCGATTGTCATTTTTATAGAGAACCCATTTCTCGGCACCAGTCACACTTCGGTCCAAAAGAGGTTAATTTGTGAGACGTGACTGCAAAGAAGAGCAAATATTCACTCTCTGCGCACAATTAAACTCGGAAAGCTTGTGAGGAACTCATTGATCTAATTTGCTGACTTTTCCAAAGGCCCGCATGTGACGATGAATGGTTGAATGATTAAATCCAAGATTATCAGCTAGTTCCTGAAAAGTTAAGATGGGATTATGTTCCACCAGGGTTTGCAGGACGTTCCCGTTGAGCTCTACGGATCTTCCAAGACGAGGATCGTCATTTAGGCAGCAGTTTCCGGCTCGGAATTTTAGGAACCACTGTTGAAACTGGCTTACGCTTATTGACCGATCCGCTTATATTGCATTGATATTTCTCGAACATTCGATTTCGCTGTTGCTTTTATTGAACTTATAAAGTAAAATATGCTGATTATGCTCCTTTTGATTTCCATTATAGCTGCACTCTTCAAAACTTGCACTAAGAAGAAGAACTAGGTAAAGCTACTATCTGCTTTTATAGCAATTTCATGCAGATAGTGTATCCCGCTCCCCTCCAACTTTTAGTTCACACAATTAAAAAGAACCGTATTATTTATGGGACGTGGCTGTGTGGTAAGTAGCTTGCTTACCAACCACATGTTCTGGGTTCAGTCCCACTGCATGGCATCTTGGGCAAGTAAGTGTCTTCTGCTATAGCCTCGGGCCGACCAAAGCCTTGTGAGTGGATTTGGTAGACGGAAACGGAAAGAAGCCCGTCGTATATATATATATATATATATATGTGTGTGTGTGTGTGTGTGTGTGTGTGTGTGTGTGTGTATGTTTGTGGGTCTGCGTTTCTTCCCCCAGCATTGCTTGACAACCGATGCTGGTGTGTTTACGTCCCATAACTTAGCGGTTCGGCAAAAGGGCCCGATAGAATAAGCACTAGGCTTACAAAGTATAAGTCCTGGGGCCGATTTGCTCGACTAAAAGCGGTGCTCCAGCATGGCCGCAGTCAAATGACTGAAACAAGTGAAAGAGAGTAAAAGAGAGAATATATACATGACGGATGACGAGAAATGGGTTCTCTATAAAAATGTCAAGCACTGAAGACATTGGGTAGGGAAAGAAGAAACACCGGCACATTAGGCTATGGACGGTCTTCACCCACATAAGGTGTTATTATCTCTTTGGTTGAATATGAAAGGATTAGTCCAGATTAAACCGAAACCGAACGATAAAATAAGATCTACTGCGAGTAAGTCAAAGCTAGAAGATAAACGCCAAATTTTAGTGCAAGTCGAAAAGTGTTCTTCCATCAGGATTATGCTCGGCCACATACAGCGAGGATGTCATTCCAAAGGGTGGAGCAGTTTGAATAGGAAGCGATGCCCCACCCACCATATTCACCGGACATTGCACCGTCTAATTATCATTTATTCCGCAGTCTTCAAAATAATTAGACGGAAAAAAAATATGAATTCTGTAGACGAGGTCAGAACAGTACTAGAGCAAAATTTTCGTCACGGACAGGTGAATTTTGTAAGAGGGGCCTTGCACGTCTATCAGATAGATGGAAGAGCATTGTAGAAAATAAAAGAAGGTATATATATATATATATATATATATATATATATAT
>NC_068986.1:87669753-87670645 GCF_001194135.2 Octopus bimaculoides | reverse complement strand
ATATATATATATATATATATATATATATATATATATACACGTATGCGCACACATATACATTGCTAATAATTATAACGATATAAAAGATGGAAACTTCTTCATCGTCAAAAGTTAATTTTATGGTTGTTAGAACCTATACATGGTACCGCTGCACAAAGTACGGCCAGTTGTATATCCCTCCAGACTCACACTATATGAATATATTCTGTCGAAAGCTTTTTAATAAAATAAGCTTTGGATGTTGATAAATCTCCACTCATCTGTAGGTTTTCAATCACATATATATGTATGTACATACGACCAAACATACACATACACACGCACACAAGCATATATGTGGATATATATTTATGTGCATGAATGTGTGTATATGATTGTGTGTGTGTTTGCGTGTATGCAACATTTTAAGTTGCATAAAAATATTGTTATATTTCTCACCTTGAGGAATATAATGATATAAAATGATGAAGATTTGCCTCTTCAATCACTACTAGCAATCAAATAATTATGAATATAATCTTTCATCCCTTTCAGCTTTCACATATAGTGAGACAGAGGTGGAAATATCTCACACTACAGGTTTAATTAACTGATATTTTATAACATGCTCACATTTAGCTACATGGATTACATTCGAGGTCTTACTATAACATATGTGGATGTTGTTTTGTGAGGCACTACTATATATTCAATATAAGTGGACATGAAGTGTCGATGCTGCAATTTCGCCTGCATTTACAATTGCAATTCCACCGCAACAAATTTCACGAACTTTAGACAAACTTTCAACTGGTGTACAATCGATTCAACTTTTTCTCTGCAAGTTCAGTATATATATATATACACGTACATACATATATAGATATAGATTTATACATATATGTATGCATAT
>NC_068986.1:87659353-87667348 GCF_001194135.2 Octopus bimaculoides | reverse complement strand
TGTAGTGTCAATATCTTTATTCTAGAAATCTCAAAAAGAGAGTTTTTTTTAATAGTTTGCAAACCTTTAATGCAATATTAATTAAATAAATTTGGAGGATCAGAATCAGTTGCTTTGTTCGTAAAATACCCAAAATTTCCAACACTTATGTACGACTTTTTCTTACATCACTATTGTTAATTGGTAGAAAAATAAAAATCCTCGAGTCAAGATTCATGAACCATAATTAGCGCATGATTACGCTACAGATCTTCTTTTCTTTCCTACAACTTTAGACAAGACATCCAAGTTTTCTTCCCTGAATATGATCGTAGGCGTGAAGACTTATTTAACAAGGCTAGTCACTGAGGTATGAGTTTGAAAGAAATTGCTTATCGTAGACTCAGTGAATAGATTCCCGTGCCAAATATAACTATCAAGCACCCTGAAAGTACGTTTCTTTCTCTTTTTATAATTATTTGAAATCTGTCTTTGAAGAAGGATTCTTTGAAACGATTCTAACAAATATTATTAGAATGTAGATAACAAAATGAATATCATATTTTAAACTTAAGTAAAATGTCATACAGGTTTTTACAGTTCCATATGTATATATATGTATGTATGTATGCATGTATGCATGTATGTATGTATGCATGTATGCATGTATGGATGTATGTATATATATGTATGTATGCATGTATGCGTGTATGCATGCATGTATGCATGTATAGATGTATGTATGTATGTTTTTAAACTGCATCCAGCACTGGGCACTGGTTCGGGAGTTGCAGGGTTTTGAGCAAGGCTTTGGTCGGTTCGAGGCTATAGGAGAAGACAGTTGCCCAAGGTGCCACACAGTAAGACTGAACCAGGAACTATGATGTTGAGAAGCAAGCTTCTTGCCACACAGCTACGCCTACTCCTATGTCGTTGGTAATGTTTTTTTGTTTTTTTTACCCCAATGTCACACCTGGTTCAAAACATCTACGAGCAAAAACGTTCCTGCTATGATTGTTTCAGTCTTTTTATTTCAAGCATGAAATAGAACCTAATTATCCACAATGACTGATTTATTTTCTGGTTGTTGTTTTTAGGGATATTTGTTTGTCATTTCAAGCCGGTCGGATTATCATATAGAGCAGTGATTTTCAAATAGGTTATCGTGACATCCATATATGTCGAACAGAATACTTAGGCGTTTGAAACTTAAATTTAAACTGACAAAAAGTTGACAAAAAATATCAAAGTTCATATTCCAAAAACGGAAGATTGCAGAGAGAGAAAGACAGAAAGAGTGAGAGCGGGAGAGAAGAGAAGAGAGAGAGAGAGAATGAGAGAGAGAGAGACGAAGAGAGAGAGAGAGCGAAGTGGGTCAGTAAATACAGAAGTAGCTAACCATTTCTCTGGGAATGGGGTGTTTTCACTACTGGAGAAAGATCAAAGATGTCGTTACCTTATGTATTGGAAGATGAGCGAGGTCAGAGAAACTTTGGAAGGCACTGATGGGAAAAAAATATTTCGTACGCCTGCATGCTGAAAATCTGGGTTGGGTTCTTGCTGTGAGCTTGCTAATTATTCTTCGTTTTTTATTGGCATTAACATTATCATTGCGTATCTGTAACAAAGGAAAACTAATTAAGAAATGTAAACAGGCGCAGGCATGGTAACAGGCGCAGGCGGCACTGTGTTGTTAAGAAGCCGGTTTGTCAAGTTTGTGGGCTTGGGTTCAGTCTCACAGCGTAGTACCTTGGGAAAATGTTTTCCACTATAGCTCCAGGCCGACCAAAGCTTCCACAGTGGATTTGGTAAACGGAAACCAAAAAAAGTCTGTTGTATATATATATATATATATATATATATATATATATATATATATATATATATATATATATATATACATATATACAACAGACTTTATAAATATATATATATACATATATACATATGTATATACAACAGATTAGATAGATACATGTGTGTGAGTGCGCGGGTGTGTGCACGCGTGTGTATGCGTGCGTTGATGTGTATGTGTGTGTGTGTATCTTTGTATTTGTCTATCTAACCCATCGGTGTCTGTATGTTTACGTCCCCGTAAATTAGCAGTTCGGCAAAGGTAACCGATGGAATTAGTATTAGGCTTAACAAAAAGTAAGTACTAGGCCGATCTGTTCGACTAAACTCTTGAAAGAGGTGCCCCAGCATGGTCGAGTCCAATTCCAATCATCGAAACAAGTAAAAGATAAAATATTAAAACTAGGCAGACCAACGAAGTTACAGATAGCCAAAGAGACGATTTTATATGCACATACTTCTGCTCGTATCACCTCACCGGAAGAAGCTCTGCAATCACAGCAGTTGACATGGACTCTAACATCGGTGGGAAGAAAATTAAAGGCACACATTGCAGGAGATAGTTTTAGAATACGGGATTGTTACAACTGGTAGGCTTCTGATTATAAGTGTACTCGATAAGGGTTGACCTAGGGTTTGTTGTTGTTGTTGGCACTCCGTCGCTTACTACGTCAAGGGTTCCAGTTGATCCGATCAACAAAACAGCCTGCTCGTGAAATTAACGTGCAAGTGGCTGAGCACTCCACAGTCACGTGTACCCTTAGCGTAGTTCTCGGGGATATTCAGTGTGACGCAGTGTGACAAGGGTGACCCTTTGAATTACAGGCACAACAGAAACAGGATGTAAGCGTGAGAGAGAGTTGTGGTGAAAGAGTACAGCAGGGTTCGCCACCATCCCCTGCCGGAGCCTCGTGGAGCTTTAGGTGTTTTCGCTCAATAAACATTCACAACGCCCGGTCTGGGAATCGAAACCGCGATCCTATGACCGCGAATCCGCTGCCCTAACTACTGGGCCATTGCGCCTCCACAACGGCGACCTAGGGTTAAACAACAATTATAAAATGACAGAAATCTTTCACAAAGTCAGATTGGCATAAAACCTAAAACACTGCGTCACCAGTTATCTTCTATTGTTAAACAAACACTTCAACCTTCCGCCAGTCTTTAACCCCACCACACACAGACACACATACACGCACACACACGCCTACATCTAGAAATACAAACACTCACACACATGCACATACACATCTAGATATGCAAGTACACACACACACACACACACACACACACACACACACACACACACACACACACTAAACTAGACTAAATAAATTGACCATCACTTAGATAACCACAGGTTGTCAGTGAATATGGAAAATGGCCGTAAGTCATGAAATCATAAAACATGTCGTCTACAGAGACAACCAGTGATTTCTAGTCGGAGATTCTGGACAGTTTTAAGACTTTTCCTCCACCAGTCTAAACCGATCGATAATCTGAAATGACTGTTTTCTAGCCAGGCTTGATTACTCGAGGCGTAATTTGCGGGACAAACAAGGTCAATGATGCTATAATAGGGTCACGCTTTTATATCGTCGCCTCTCTTTTTTGTTATTTTGCTTGCTTTTTACTATCTCCTTCTCCCTCCTTTCCCTCTCTCTCTCTCTCTCTCTCTCTCTCTCTGTTCTTCATTTTCTCTCTCTCTCTCTCTCTTTCTTCTCTCTCTCTCTTTTTTTTCTATCTCTCTCTCTCTCTTGTTTTTTTCTCTCCCTCTCTTCGTTTCTCCCGCCTTTGGTTTATTACCTTTTGTTTTCCACTTTCCTTTTTTTCTTACACACAACTAACCGTTCGTTCGCGCTCCTTTAATTTTTCTTATTTTCCCTTGTTTCTTTCTTCTCTTCTTCTCTTCTCTTTTTATATCTTCTTTGATTTGTTCACTTTGTTTTATATTTTCGCGCTGGTATAGTCTTAAGCAAGAAGTTCTATCCATTGCCTCCCCAACCCTTCCGAAGTCAGTTAGTTTCATTTTGTTCATTTTCTGCTTAAACAATTACAAGACAACGACTCCAAGAAAGACACATTCACCGACTGAAAGGAAACCAAGAAGACCTGCATTTGTTTGGAGAAGACTAGAAACACAGGCCAGTGTCAGGCCTGGAGATTATGAAGACAGCATGGGTGACAAGCGGAGGGAGATACGAGTGGGTCAGAACTGCCTGAGTAGAGCCTGGTGACAGAAGACTAACCAGCTCTGAGAAGAAATGGCCGTTTTAATAGCAGTATAAAAGGCAACGAAAAGAAACAGCACATTTATGGGCAAAATGTTTGTTTTTTGTGAATGATTTCAAGACAATAATTTTAGTGATTTTTCCCCCACCCCTGAAATCGGTCTAAGATTACTCTGAACGTATGCATCACCGTACAAGATATGGTAACAAAACTAAGTTGTGTGGCTCATCTCTGCTTGTAGAGTGTTAGTAGTTATGAGGGGGTTAGTTATTTACTGGCTCTGAAGAGGAAAAATAGTCATTATGACGCAGCTTTGCTATTCATACGGTGTACGTTATTCAAGAGCATTTGAAGTAATCACGATTATTCTTGTAGAGCGAGGCTCATGTTTAAGGGGAAGTAACTTGTGATGATATTTTCTTGATAAATACAGTGACTGTGTTTTTCTCCCCAGATGAACGACACAAGATTGGTGTACTTGTTATTGTTTAGATCCCAGGACAAGGCGGCGATCTGGCAGAAACGTTAGCACCGGGCGACATGCTTAGCGGTATTTCGTCTGTCTTTACGTTCTGAGATAAAATTCCGCCGAGGTCGACTTTGCCTTTCATCCTTTCGTGGTCGATAAATTAAGTACCCTCCTACAAAATTTCGGGCCTTGTATTTAGAGTAGAAAAGATCGATTAGATTCCAGATCATCATCCATCGTGCAGTCCTATGACCAAAAGCATTCCATCCGTGGCCATACCATCATTTCTCTAGCATAACTTCTCGAGGGCTGCATCATCATCATCCTGTTAAAACTTTAACCCGGTGGAGTGTGGTATAAAAGAAATTTGACCGGTTTCTGGCAGATTTCTAGAAATCGACCAAGATATAGAAGGTATCTAGTTATCACGTTGCGTTATTGTTAGTTTGATAGATAAAAATATTTTGAGTCTTAACTAAGATCGGAAACGTAATTGTTTGGTTATAACACCTGAATCTTCTATTCAGCAATTATATCACTAATATTGCGTTTCCCTAATGTTTTTGCCCAGACCCTTCTTTTCGACCTTGTACATCATTAACTTCCGCCCTCATTGAAGCAATGTTATTATGATTTTTTTTATGATTCAATTATTAAGATACAAAATAGTCCCTAGTACTCAACGCCCCCTAATTTTTCTATATTTACCCACAGAGTCGTTACAGTTCAATTTGAGACACATTGATTTTGAGGATGTGTCCTATATGGAATTAATAAAACGTAGAGTTCTATTGTCTGTTATATACAATGTTTACTGTCTTAGTTTCAAACCCCAAAGTACATGAGTCCTCGAGGGAGACTCCACGTGATGGAACGACAAGCCAAAAATAATAGACAAATCTTTCTCAAATCAAATTCGACTTGCTGAAAAGAGAAAAAGGATACATTAAATATAAAAAGGATACATTGAATGTAGTCTTGGATAGCCTTAAAAAGATAGGCAGATCATGGTTGGAAACTAGTGTATCATAAGCCTACATGATCGGAGACGTATTGGTGAGGGTATCATCAACAAGACTTCAAAGCCACTAAACAAAATATTGAAAATACTCAATAATGTTTCAATATAAAGAACGAAATTAGAACCACTGGAAAATAGAGATGGTCTGTCTTGGTTTAAAAGGGTTAATTAATTTCATAAATAAATTTTACGGTGTTGAGGTCTGATAAGCAGAGGATATATAATTTTGATTTCACTGAAGCTGAATGTAACGCAATTATATCTAAATCATCGTTCACCGGTTGCAGAATTATTAAAGAATGCGTTTTATATACCAGTTGATGTATTCAATTTGCTGAAACTTGGTAATACTGGTTTAGTAAACGAATGTCTGTGGATAATGAAAGAAGTTACTTGATTATTGGTGAAATCCCAACAGAGTATTCAGACTAACTACTTGATTATAAACGGTCTATGACATACAGTGTTGGGCTAAAACTCTATTGACATATTTTTAAGTGCAGTACAGTTTTGAAACAAATCACTATTAACATAACAGTAATTTATAAACTGAACTAGCTGCCAATAATTCATCCCGTCTGCAAATCGGTCAATTCGACTTGCTGAATCACTTAGTAAAAATGGGTATACAAACAGCGCCTCCACCGATAATTAAGGAGGGTAATAGGTCACTGAAGAAATCCCAATATAGGAATGAAAGTAACCTGGACAATTTCTCTGTACTATTTCCACGAAATTATTATTTATAATCATAAATGGTTAATAATCTGTCAATTACATAGCGTGTAGGCTTAAAGCTATAGATATATTCTGTTATATTGTATAACACTAGATAATTATGCTTATTGTAAGAGTTGCAATACCGAGTTTATTTTAGAGCAAAACTAAAAATATTTTTTTGTCTTTTAGCCTTTATATGCTTCAGTCATTAGAATGCAACAAAGATGGAGCGCCGCCTAAAAGGGTCCAGTCGAACAAATCGATCCCTGTACTTATCTCATCTCCTTTTTTTAAAGTCTGGGGTTCATTCCACCGGTCTCGTTTACTGTCTCATTCGTCAATCAACTAAGTTACAGGGACGGAAACAAACCAATATCGGTTATCAAGTGAGGGGTGATGGGCAAACAAAGAGACACACACAAGCATACACACACACGCACACACACACACACACGCGCGCACACACACACACGCACACACACACACACACACACACACACACAAATGGCTTTCAACACAGTTTCCCTCTCTCAAATTCACTCACAAGGAATTAGTCGACCCGAAATTATAGTACTTGCCCGAGATGCCGAATAATGAGACTGAACCCGAAACAGCATGATTGGAAAGCGAGTTTCTTAACCATACAACCATGCTTGTACTTCTAAAGAATTAATTATTTCTTAGTTTACATGGTTAATACCACATCCGTGGGTAAATTTAAAAAAGTTTATTCTGTTGAAGTTAAGACCATATACCAGATTCCCCGTTGTGCACATTTTGTCCATCACAGCACCACCCTTCGCAAACGAGGATCTTCAGCTGTTGACATTCGATATTAACAGCATCAGTTTCACCCACTTTGCCATCGCCCATAAAGTTAATGGGAATTGTCCCAATCCCACCATATCAAATGCATGCAAATCAACACACACCTGATTTTACAGTGCTACCACTGCCCACTGTCCATTCCTATGCAGCCTTTTTGGTTTACATACTTCACAGCTACGTGAAGTTGGTAGCTGACACTTAGGTTAATGCTATTCACATTATGCACTTTCGATCTCATGATATGGACCATTGTCTTGTTTAGTAGTTTTCTCAATATAGATAGTAAAATTATACGATAGATAGTTTTTTTTTGCTATGCTCTCCTTTTTACCTTTCAGTTTTACGATAAAATTTTAGAGTGCGTTGGTGGTGTATGAATATCTCTGTGTATGTGGGTGTCAACGCGGGTCTTTTCTTTCCTATACTGCCTCTGTGTTTCTCTGTAATTACACGTATAGATACCTGCTATCAAATTTGTGTTTACTTTATACACGGTCAGTTTTTATAGTAATTTTAGCAGGAACATTGCACAACATCTAAAGATGGTCAAATTTTATTGAAGCTGACATTTTTGTCTCACTTCTACCTTCTCACACACATACACATATATATATATACATATACATAGTTACATATAAAGATATACATACATGGACACACACACAAAGTCACACACACGCATAGACGCGTGCGCACTCATACACATGTATATTTATGTATATATGTGTATATATGTATACACGCATATATAACACTGTCCCTATATATAAGCGTGTGTACCAGCTTGTATCAGTAAGGTAATGACATGCGTGATTTTATTATAGTTTTTTATAGACCATTTTAAGTCAGCAAATATATATCTCTCTCTCTGTATATATATATATATATATAT
>NC_068986.1:87653605-87658289 GCF_001194135.2 Octopus bimaculoides | reverse complement strand
ATATATATATATATATATATATATATACACACACACATGGACACAGAGAGAGAGAGTGAGTGACTGAAAGAGAGTGGGAGGGAGAGATAGATACATAGATAGAGAGATAGAGCGAGAGAGAAAAGAGAGAGAGAGAGATAGTGTTGGGTTAGTTTGAGGTGATTTCGTTTACACATTTCTCACTTTATTGCCTTCTTTCCAACTCGGAAATTGATTCGTTACAATTTATGACAGCTTCGCACAACAATTGAAGCTGCACAATTCTGATATAGCCCTCACCGAAACTCTAATGAGGTCTACTAAAAATCCGAGCCCGTATGTGTTTCTCTGTGTATGTGTGTGTGTATGTGTGTGTATGACTGTGTGTGTTTGTGTTTGTGTGTAAACATCAGAAGCCCGTCAAAGAACCAAAGTGCCACTTAAAGGATGTAAAAATGGCTGATTTACTTAGTTTATCTTAATTTATTGATTGATTGGTTAATGTACCTCTTTACATAGATTGAACTATAGCAACAACAAAAGCTAAAACAACAAAAAATACATAAAAGATTCGGCAACAAACGAACAAAAGAAAATGCAATCGATTTGCGTTCTGCAAGTTTTCTCGATGTTAAGGCGTCTTAGCTTCGATATTTTATTGTGTTTAAATTTGACCCATCTCACCAGTCTCACTGGCATTTAAGTTTTGGCCTTCGATTTATATTCATATAGAAACACACATTTAACCATAAGAAACATACCACACGAGCATACATGCACATTATCATCTACGCACACGTTTATAAAAGTTCTCGTATATACACGTGCAGAAACATATACTCATGTACGAATGTATAGGGACAAATAATTAATTATATCATCAATGCACCAAGGACTGAATATCTGCGAGTAGACTTCATTTCTTTGAAATATCTAACCCGTCTCATTCGAAACACACTGTACTGCCTCAAGAGAAATTTGCTTGGTTAATGCTTCCTTAGACAAAAAAAAAAAGCTCATAGTATATAAGCCTATGCAGCTATATCATTTATTTATTCATTTAGTTTGTAGTTCATATATTATCATAGGTATAAAATTAAACTACACACACACACACACACACACACACACACACACACACATGTATCTATATATAAATACATATAATATATATATATATTATATGATGTATCTATCTATCTATATATATATATATATATATATATATATATGCACAAATAATATGTGAGTATATGCATATATACATACATGTATGTACATACCGACATCTACATGTATATATAGATGCATATCTGGGTACAGGACGTCACAAAAAAACATGGACAAAGTGAAAAACAAAACATAGTCAGAGCACAGAAAACAAACAGGCCACATAGAGAACATTTCCTTCATCAGCTGCCCCTATTCTAAACTAAGCGTATAATGTATATATATATATATATATATATATATATATATATACATTATATATATACGTACAAAGCTGTACATGAATGTATATGCATGTATATATAAGTATGTATATAAGCCCTAGTAGAAGCGCATGGCTTGATGTTTACGGCGTCGCACTCGTGATCTTAACATTTCGGTTTCGATTCTTCAACGGAGTGATACTTTGTGTTCTTGCGCAAACCATCGTATTTCAGGTCGCTCCAGTCCACTCAGGTGGCAAAAATGAGTAATCCTGCGACGGACAGTCGTTACATACAGACGTGAAATATATACACCACAAAATCCACTAAATCGGCCTTATGAATCTTATTGCCCAGGAAGGACCTTTGGTCCCTTGATTTGAGGAATATCTTAGGTATGAATTATCTTGGTTATGACTTATCTTCGTCATGAGTTGTCCTAACAATGACTTGAAACGGTTGTTGGTAATCGGGCCCCGATTCCGAAGTTCTAAGGTTTTGAAGAATGTGGAACCAAATCTTAGCTACTATTGTTCTGAGGTCAACTCTTACTCCGATTTGTTGTACATGTCAATGTTCCAGTTTAGGGTTAATTATAATGCTGCATAAATTATTTCCTGCAAAAATTTCTGCTATAGACACAAAATCTAGAAGACACTTGCCCAAGGTGCCACACAGAGGGACTTAATACGGAAACGTGTATTTGGGAATCAAACTTTGTATCCTATAGTCAGAGATGCAAGCATACACACACGCACAAACATTCACACTCACAGTCATACACCTACTGAGGTTGTTGTTGTTGTTGTTGTTGGCACTCCGTCGCTTACGACGTCGAGAGTTCCAGTTGATCCGATCAACAAAACAGCCTGCTCGTGAAATTAACGTGCAATTGGCTGAGCACTCCACAGACACGTGTGCCCTTAACGTAGTTCCCGGGGATATTCAGCGTGACACAGTGTGACAAGGGTGACCCTTTGAATTACAGGCACAACAGAAACAGGAAGTAAGAGTGAGAGAAAGTTGTGGTGAAAGAGTACAGCAGGGTTCGCCACCATCCCCTGCCGGAGGGTCGTGGAGCTTTAGGTGTTTTCGCTCAATAAACAATCACAACGGCCGGTCTGGGAATCGAAACCGCGATCCTATGACCGCGAGTCCGCTGCCCTAACAACTGAGTCATTGCGCCTCCACACCTACTGAGGAACACAATATAAAAACGAGAACAAAATGTAGAGGCTTAAAAGAAAGGAAGATAAAGCTACTGTTTTCCGTCCGTACATACACATTTAGTCTATGAGAGTGTATATATGCATGGCTTGCGCGTGGGTGTAGGCGTGCATAAGTCGAGGCGAAAGGAAACGAGAAATTAATAATAAACAAGTTGCTTGTAGTAGACATTTATTTGAATTTTGTTCATAACAGTAGTGCTGCGGTTTGGTCGGTTACATGATTTATATACGGGTGACATTACTGTTTAGCAAGAGAATTTATTGACCTCACCCATTGATAATTTCACCAGGAAACACTGAAACACGAGAACCATAACAGCGAAAAAGGAAAAAAAAAAAGAATTTGAGTCCAAATTTCGTGTACGTATACATACATATATATATATATGTGTGTGTGTGTGTGTGTGTGTATGTGTGTGTGTGTGTGTGTGCGTGTGCGCGTATGTATGTATGTATATATATATATATATATATATATATATATATATATATATATATATATATATATATATATATATATAAATAACAAATAATAAATGAGTATATGCATATATACGTACAGGTATGTGCATATCTACGTCTACCTATATATATAGGTGCAGATCTGGGTACAGGACATTGCAAACAAAACGTAGACAAGAAAATAATAATAACCAGAGTACAAAAACACACAAGCCACATAGAGAACATTTTCCTTCATCAGCTACCCCCATTTCAACACCTCTTTTCCTACACTCACGCGCAAATACATCCCCCACACATACACACCGCACGGATATATTTTTAACAAAACTTTCATTCAGTTTCATAGGACTAACAGTTTCATGCGTAGAGCAACTTCTTCCAGCATCAGATATTTTGCCTTCGAACACCTGAACACCTTATGAGATTAAACTTTTCGTTATGTGGAACTGAGCCAAAGTGTTGTTAAATCTATGTAACTCTCAACGAATGTGTTGAGTGCTATCTTCTTTCCTTTGTTATCTCTCTCGTATACACACGCTTACCTGCATATACATACATATACCTACACACACATATACGCACACGTATACACACACATACACATACAGTCGCACACACACACACACACATACGTGTGTATACATATCTGCCTCTGTGCATGCATAAATATAAACTGCTTAATATAGATTTACTCGTTCATATGAATGTAGCACAATTGTTAGGGCGTTCGATAGATTAAAAGGGAATATATGTTATGGTACTTTGCGTTCTGAGTTTAAATCTCTCCATGGCTTAGTGGTGGGTGGACTTAATCTCTCGCTCGGTGCCACTTTTGATGCATTTAACGGAGTCAATCTTACCAATCCACGTCATTAAGTTTACAGTTTGAAGATACCTTCTCCCTTCCATGAAACTGAGGACTAATATGCGTGTGTGTTTGTCGATGTGTGGATAAGCGCATGCCATAGGATATATATATATAATACAAAGAATATATATGCATGTATACACACATATATACTCTTTTATCCTTTTATTTGTTTCAGTCATTTGACTGCGGCCTTGCTGGGGCACCGCCTTTAGTCGACCAAATCGACCCCAGGACTTATTCTTTGTAAGCCTAATACTTATTCTATCGGTCTCTTTTGCCGAACCGCTAAGTTACGGGGACGCAAACACACCAGCATCGGTTGTCAAGCTTTGTTGAGGGGGCAAACACAGACACACAAACATATACACACACATACATATACATATATATACATATATACGACGGGCTTCTTTCAATTTCCGTCTACAAAATCCACTCATAAGGCTTTGGTCGGCCCGAGGCTATAGTAGAAGACACTTGCCCAAGATGCCACGCAGTGGGACTGAACCCAGAACCATGTAGTTGGTAAGCAAGCTACTTACCACACAGCCATTCCCGCGCCTATGTACATACTTACATCTACATGTGTATATAGATGCATATCAGTGTACAGGACGTTAGAAAAATGAACTACAGACAACGGAACGAACACATAGGAAAACAGATAGCCACTTGGAACTATTCCTTCATCAGCTGCCTCTATTCTA
>NC_068986.1:87652060-87653595 GCF_001194135.2 Octopus bimaculoides | reverse complement strand
GAACTACAGACAACGGAACGAACACATAGGAAAACAGATAGCCACTTGGAACTATTCCTTCATCAGCTGCCTCTATTCTAACTAGGCCGGAGCAGTGTGTGTGTGTGTGTGTGTGTGTGTGTGTGTGTGTGTGTGTAAACGTTGGGTGTGAGTTTGTGTACCGTTATTTGATAAATGAAATATTGCATTGTTAACAAACAACGACAGATTAAAAACGTATACATGTAAGACACAAAGGGTCCCTAATTTTTCATCAGTTATCAACCAAATGGTAATGCTCAGCTTCGTACCATTGTACATATATAAAAAAGTAGAAGATAAATAGAGTTAGAGCATTATAGGTGAGGTTCCTTCAGAAAAAAAAAAGAAAATGTGGTAACTGTCATTGCAAATTCAATATTGCAGTTATATTTTAAAAGGCTACCGTATATTCCTTCAGTGTATTTGCAAGTGTGGAAATATCCTATCTTAAAAGTAATTGATGTAAGTCCAATTTATGCTATTGGAATGATAGTTTCATTAAATGAAACTTTCCCTCATTGAACAAAATCTGAACCTGTCTGAAGAAAAAAAGTTTGTATATTCATTTCATTTCAGGGGCCAGCAGCCTACTTCATGTCACGAAATGATCAAAGTGAAGTAAAGAAGTAAAATAAATATACAGATCGATTTGCTCGACTAAAGGCGGTGCCCCAGCATAGCCGCAGTCAAATGACTGAAACAAGTAAAAGAGTAAAAGAGTATATGTATATATATGTATGTATATATGTATATATATATATATATATATATGTATGTGTGTGTATATATATATATATATATATATATATATATATATATATATATATTTATATATATATACATACATATATGTATATATGTATATATATATAGTTAGTTTTATATATATGTATATACACACATAAACATATATGCATACATACAAACATACATATTCATACATATACACATACGTACATAAATTACATAGACACACACACACACAACCGTCCTTACATACAAACGTTTATAAATCAGTGAAGGGGAGAATTATTTTGGTTGCCTAAATATCCGATTTGAAGCAAAAACAAAAACATAAGAATCACGAAGTAGTAAAATTCTTGGAACTAAATTTAGGGTAGATATGCGATGAGATCAAAGTAGCGCCGTGGCATGAATATTTAATTGGGTAGGAAATCTCTGTGGGGGTGGGCTGGATCTTCACCCGTTAACTTCCGTGGTGTTTATATTATGGTGTGGCGTTATTTCTTTTTTATAGAATCTGATTGTCTAGTTACTAGACACTGGAAATGTGACTCCTTAGACAAAATACAAAACGCACACATAAACACACACGCACACACAAACGCACACACATACACTCACACACGTGTTCATGTATGTGCGTGCATGTGTATATATGCTTCTATGCATGTATATACGTATATCCATACATACATACGTGTATATATATATATACACACATATATATATACACTATATATATATATATATATATATATATATATATACAC
>NC_068986.1:87646864-87651487 GCF_001194135.2 Octopus bimaculoides | reverse complement strand
TATATATACTTCTCCACATACATACTCGTACAACACTGATATGGATGTATGTATTTTTGTATGTACGCAAGAGTCTATACATACGGGTGTGTATATATATATATATATATATATACATACCCGACTATATGTGTGTGTTTGTGTAGGCGCAGGCATGGCTACGTGGTAAGAAGCTTGCTTCACAACAACATGGTTCCGGGTTCAGTCCTTGGGCAAGTGTCTTCTACTGTTGCCTCGAGACAACCAAAGTCTTGGCAGTGGATTTGGTACACAGGGACTGGAAGAAGCTCGTCTTCTTAACACTTTCACCCTCCGCAAAAAATTCCAAATTTTATTTAATTTGCTTTGCGGGAAGGACTGTTCCAACGAAGTCGCGTATTGTCCTTGCCTTCGAAACGCGGAGTAGATGGACAAGGACAACTGACGAAGGGATTTACTCTTTATGTTGAATGTCGCATTTCTCTGTTTGTTTTTTTTTTCGTTGTTCAAAAAAGTTCCTTTTCTGTTTTCGTGTTTTGTTTCTCATTGTGTTTAACGTTTTTTTGATGTCCTGTACCCATATATGCATGTATGTATACATATAGATCTAGGTATGTACATATATGTATGGATATATGCATATATCTATATCACACTTACAACGGAGCTTGAACCGATCCAACGTTACCACACCAAAAAGATTGTGACAATACAGCAGATCAAGTACTGGGAGAAGTTGATATGTTATTACGTACATGTGGAAAAATCCCGAAAGGCTAGCACTAACTGTATCATAAAGAGTTACAGAAATGCCCTAAATGGACGTTATTGCAAGCTAAAGACTCGCCGTTCGCTCCAAGTGATTGCTTGGGATTCGTAGGCCTCCTCAGTGCTCTGTCAAATGAATTAAGATATCTACATAATGTTAGATGTGGTTGACTTCAGAAACAGATTGTACACTCACCTGTCCACAATACCTGATGAACCAACGTTGCGTTATAAAGTGCAGATTAGTGTGGCGATGTCAAATTCCCTCATACACCAACTATAAACCTGGATAAAGTACATAGAAAAGTAATGATATGAAATCCCAATACGTAGAAGAAATCACATACATGAGAGGGCTGTGAAAAGGGTACAAATCATGGTGGAGCTCCAGTATGACAAAAGTCACGTGGTTAAAACATGAAAAATAAAAGTAAGTACAAGAAATATATGATAGCATGTTAAGATTAATTACAAACTTTATTGTTTTAATATTTCTTTTGGTTGTCGTATAATAAAGCTTTATAAATATTTTCTTTTTTAGGTGGCGAGCTAACAGAATAGTTAGCGTGCCGGGCGAAATGCTTACCGGCTTCTCTCCATCAGTAGTCTTTGGGTTTAAATTCTACCAAGGTTTACTCTGCCTTTCAGGGTCGTTAAAATACGTCCCAGTCGAGTACTGAGATCGATGTAATCGACTATACCCCACCCTCAATTTCAGGCCTTGTGCCTAAAGGAAAAAGGATTATTATTTTCTTTTTCTTCTTTTTTTTTTTAAATTCAGCAAGTGCTTCAATTTAATATCAAACAGATATATAAAAAACTGCTCCATATTCAGCTTTATCTCGTTTTGTAGAAAACATCTAAATGGGTCGGATGAGCAACGAATTGTATTTTCTAAAACATCGCATTCGTATCATCGGCTGGTGTATGTAATTTTTCTTAAAAAATAGAAGATATATTTTTCTTTATCCTTTTCAAATATTAAATCCACTTTAAATAGTGAAAAATGCCCTGCATCTTTGTGTGCATGCTTTTATGTATGCATGTGTTAATAAGTGTATCTATGACTGTGTGTGTGTGTGTGTGTGGGTGTGTTTTATATTTTTATAAGAAAGATAAATCTCGAAACGAATAAAGCTACAAATAACGACGTGATACGACCACACTTCTAGACAAAGGATGTGAATTTCTTTACCATCAAAGTAAAGAAAAATTAGTAGAAAAAATAAGTCAAATGAAAGGGACAGATACCAGTGTTTCTGCATTAGCATCTGAATGAGATTTCTTCATTTCGATATTTTAACAGCTCTATCATCCGTTTCAGCGAGCCGGTGAATTTGAGGAAAAATCCTATTTTTAAAATCTTAGTGAAGGTAGGATAATCGACAAGACAGGAATCATCGTGTTTCTATTATCTTTAAAAAAAAGATAACGAGACGTATACGAGAATATACGAAAAAAATATAATAAATCATGTACGATAAATATTAAGGTTTTTTGATATAAGTAAGAATGATATAGAAAATAATATTTTTTACCGCCATGATAAATCGGACGACAGACGAAATAGCAAAGATATTAGGGGTAAAATGAAAGCCTTTCGTCTGAAGAGAAATAGAAGAGGGAAAAAAAGAATAGAAATGGAGGCAGTGAAGATTATGTAACGCTGAATAAACAGAAATAGTTGATTTTTGACATAAGCACTCGGCAAAAGAGGAAAAGAAATGGAAACGAAGGACACAAATGCAAAGACTAAAGTGGTTTCAAGTATGAAAAGGAACGAAACAAGTATGGGCATTCCGGAGCGGAAGAAATATTGGTCATTGACGAGAAGGAAAGAGACAAAGAACGAGGTAGAGAGGAGGAGAGGAAATAGAGAGAGAAGGTATACAAAGGTGTGAGGGGGGGGGGGATAGAAGAAAAAATAGACAGAAAAGAAAAGATGAAATATAAGTCTAGAACTATCGGGAAAAAATGTAACCAACAAATTTAGGCCAGAAATTTGTGTTGCATTAGAAATAAAACTAAAAAAATTTAAGCATGATAATAGGCAGATATGGATGCACAAATCGATGTATAAGCTGATAAATACATGATGTATAAGCAGATAATACGTATTGCTCCAGCGTGGTTACATCTCCTGGTTGAAAGCAAAAAACAAATTAAGAAAGAACATATTAACAGAAACACTTATAGACATATCTCTCAACGCCAGTTTATATAGTTTGAATGCAATGCGAAATAATACGTACAAGACAGGAGTAACAGAGTTTGCCGAAAACGGTATTAGCTCAATGCTCTAATACAATGAGAACTGTTTTATATGTATGATGTCAGTATACAAGCGTGCATATGCATGTATGTATGTGTGTATGTGTTTGTGTGCGTGCATTTGTGTGTGAGTGTGTGTGTGTGTGTGTGTGTGTGTGTGTGTGTGACGGTGTTGATAGGTAGACATGATTGCTTGGAGTTATGTTTGTATGTCTTTTTGTATATGTTTGTATATATATACTTATGTAATTATATATGTATTTATCTCTGTATGAAATATATATGTACTATGCATACATACATAGCTAAATACACACACAGAGACGTATATGATTCTTGTAATTTATGTGCATACAAACACATAGCTGGTATAGATGTTAGCGGTTTACATATGAACATACTACACACACACACACACACACACACACACACACATTCGTAGGCGCATACTCATTCACCTCGCATGCGCACACACACAAACTCACACACACAAGCTCGCACACAAATACACTCACACACAAATAAACTCACACACACACCAACACAGACACAGACACACACACCAACACACATACACACGCACGCACACACACACACACACACACAGACACACACGCGCACACACAAAGAGATATATAGCCCATCTGAAAGCGTAGATCAAATCAAGACTGTAAACAACAGGCTGCCAACAAGCCTTCGGAACGGTCAATCAGGTATGACCTGGGGCTAAAAACGACTACTACAATAACAACAGGCCGTTATTACGGTGCAGCAATCACAGATTACTTGTATTCAACTAATAACCGGATGAACGGTTTGATTGTGACAGAAGAATTTTACATCCAGCAACTCAAGAATCCGTAAATATCCACATTTTAAGCGAAAAGGAGTAGTTTTTCTGTAATATGTTACTTAATGATAGTTCTAGTGTAGATCCATCAATTTATGATCGGCTCCGATTATGTCTTCAACGAAGTCAGCTGTTGGTTTGGACCGACTTTCACCAGTCTACAGCTCACCCTGCTTCTATTCTATCTCCCTCTTTTGAATCAACACTTGAATCCCCTTTCCTTCCCTCACTCTCGATTCCACTTATCACTCTCTCATCTAATTTAGTCTCACTCTCTCTCCTTCTTTATCTTTATATATTTCTTCTCTTAACTTCTCTTCTATTTTCGTCGAGGTGGCTGGCATAAAGTAGGAAGCGAAAGAGATGTGTTCTTAACAACTAAATAAAAGGATATGTGTATCTATGTGGAATTCACAATTGCCATTAACGGTATCCCTGTAGAAGAGCCAAACATGGCGATGGAGATATTTACTGGCGAAAGTGAAAATGAAAATATAAACAGCAATAGATCATTGATGTGATAAGCCGGGCGGAAGATGGAAAATGGAAGATGAGCGCAGAAAAGCGAATTTCTATGGTGATTTGATTTTGAAACAAATTTAAAGTGTATAGTGTAAGTGTATATGTACGTATGACTGGATGAATAAAAGGATGGATGGACAGAAATGCGGAAAGGATGATATTATATATATATGTATGTATGTATCTATGCTTTTACATATATATATATATATATATATATATATATATATATA
>NC_068986.1:87643361-87646503 GCF_001194135.2 Octopus bimaculoides | reverse complement strand
ATACGTATGTATCTGTGTGTGTGCGTGTGTACATTCACATATGAATGGGTGTACGCACCCTAATATATGCTTACACTTAGTTACTTAGTTGCAATGACTTTGTCTGGTAAAACAACACGAAGGAGAACTTAAACAATCGCATCAAAATATAAAACCACTCAAAACTTTTCTCACCTTTTAAGTCTAAGAGAAATATTCCTTTCAACTATAGGCACAAAGCCTGAACCTTTGAGGGAGAGGACTAGCCGATTACATCGACACCAGTGCTTGACTGGTAGTTATTTTATTGACCCCGAAACAATGAAAGGCAAAGTTGTCCTCACAAAACGAAATGCCTCTTAGTATTTTGTCCGACATGCTAACGGATCTGCGAGCTCACTGCCTTAAGTCTAACTATAATGGTATGTGCCTGCGTTTCTGTGTGTATTGCTGTGTATGCTCTAATTAATAATTCAATCATCTTTATAGATAATATATATGCATGCTTGCTTAATCTGTCTGAATTGACAAATCGCTAAAATATGTAGAATAGATGATTGGGGAAAGGTATACAGCCAAGTACATATGTGGCATTAATTATTTCAACCATGGAGCTAGGAAATATCAGTTCAGCAACATTGATATTGATAACTATGTACTAGGAGCATTTTGCTTGGCGTTTTTCTTGTTTCTCTTGCTTCATCGACCTGTAATTCTTAGCTATGATTGGTTTATATTATAATTATAATTGATACATAAAAGCGATTTAGACTGTCTCAAGACACCGCCAGTCTATATGACGGGCAATTTTAAAATAACAAAAATAAATGCAAACAAATAACGTGGGTATGCGTTTGGAACTGTTATCGCGATGAATTAGATAGCCATATTCGTTACGACTACGTGAAAAACATCACTTATAAATACTTAGACATAAACAACAGTAGATAACACAACTAGACCGACATCCTAAAAACGCTATTTCTCCGACTCATCCGAAGTAGATATAACAAGGAAACAAACAAAAAACGAAAAATCGAAAATAGGAAAGTAGCAACAAATTGATTCATCCAGGCATATTACCAGAATATACAGGGTGTTCACAAAGACTGGGTACATGGAGTAAATAAAATGATAACATAAACAATTAACTATCAGAAATAATAATTTCTTAAAGTATGTGTTAATCCCCATGTACCCAGACATTGTGGAGACCCTGTATATTACCAATGATTAAAGTAAATGATGAGCAACGTTTGCTCTTTAAACAAGACAACATTTTCTAGCACCGCACTGACAACGACAGATGTACAGATATAAGGCCGACATTTGTTCTTACAAGATGTAACTTTACATGTCGGAGTAGTATGGTGGTAGAGTGTATTTAGAGCTTGTGACCTGGCATTTTCTTCTCTGCAGTCGTGTAGGTTCTTCTAGGCACTTTTCCAAAACAGGCCAGCTTCCTGACAGTTGAATATTTGTTGTGCGATGTACCCTTCGGCTGCGATGAGGGATCTTTTTTAAAACGGGGGCCACATTTTTCATTAACGAAACACTTTGAAACTTGGAACACTGGTAGAATGTCTCATATAAAACATCTTTTTCTCTTAGTCTTCTTTAAAAAAAAAGAAATCCATAAATTATTCCATGTTAAAGTTGTCGTATTTCTGTAATTTCAACCAATCACTGACGTCCATTCAGCCGATATACATTAAGTGCCGACTACATAAACAAACGATTCTGAAACAATTAACCCTAACCCTAACCCTAACCCTAAGGTTAGGGTTAGGGTTAGGGTTAAAGCAAATTTAAAATGAAAAAAGCAAATAAAACGAAGGTATGAAGATTAAATACGCTTTACATCGCTTAATCAGCCAAAGGAGTAAATGTAAACAACTGAATACTTGTCAGTGATTAGTTGAAATTATCGAAATAAGACAATTTTTTACATGAAATAAATTCGAATACAAAAATATTTTTCTGTTCTATAACACAAAATAGATAAGTATACGAAGTTTGAAAGTCTTTCCGTACCAAAAACACTACGTAAAACATTAATGAAAAATGTGGCCCCCGTTTTAAAATAGATCCGCGATGAGTTGGCGGAATTCATGCACGAAATCTTCAGTTGCCTTCGTGTCAGAACTCGCTACTTCTCCATACCGGGCGAATCTATAAACACCAGTCCTCTTCTTGAAATTATCAAACCAGCCGCGACTGGCCTTAAATGCGTCTGCTGATGTCTCCTTCGTCGATGTTCGAGGGTCCTACTTCAAGAGATCCCTATACAGCGCTCGTGCTTTCTCGCGGATGATTGTCTCCGTAGTCGTATCCCCTGAGAGTTGCTCCTCGTTGCTCCTCGTTGATCCACAGGAGAAGCAATTTTTCCATACTTTCGTGGGCACATATGCGTTGCTTAGAGAGCCTGGAGACACCCTTTGCTGTTCTAACGGCCTTGATCTCGACCTTTTTCTCGACCTTTTTCTTCGCAGATCGTCGACGTGCTTCGGTCGTATTGACATGCTATGTCCACTATATACAGTCCTCTCTCATGTTTATCAATGATTTCCTTCCTCAGTTCCATCGTAATCAGATTTTTCTTTTACTTAGAAATGTCCTTTGTACTAACATTCTTAGGACCCCTAGCTAACACAATTAATTATTATAAAATAATAGCAAAAAATGCACAAACCTAAACAAAGGCATTAAGAAAAGCATGTATGCTACCACAACGAGAGATAAACACGTGAACTGAGCGAGCAGACGCTGCACTTGTTGGGAGAGCGTGTGCGACTTCACACACACACAGCACCAGACACGCACGCACGCATGCATATACTCATTTATTATTTGCTTTTACATGACCGAACGCCAGCGTCACCACTGTTGTAAGTAGTTATTTCAACTTTATATTTTCTGACGCGACTCTATCTCTTTCTCTATCACTTTTTCCCCCTCTCGTTCTTCCTCTGTTACTACTACATATCTCTCTTTACCCCTCTCGTTCTACTTTCTGTTACTACTATATTTCTCTCTTTCCCCCCTCGTACTTCCTTCTGTTACTACTATATTCCTCTCTTTCTCTCGTTGCTCACCTATCCTACTACTTCCTCCCTTTGTTTCTCCCTCTACCACTCTCTCTCTCTCTCTCTCTCTCTCTCTC
>NC_068986.1:87641583-87642672 GCF_001194135.2 Octopus bimaculoides | reverse complement strand
TATATATATATATATATATATATATATATATATATGGCAAGTGCAAAACATGAAGAAACCCTCATCTACTATTTTATAAAAATTAAACCGCCTATCTATATAAACTTTACGGGAATTAATGATTTATTGTGAAATTTACCCCTATCAATGCTGGTATATGTATAAGTATATTTACTCAGTCAGAAATATACATACACACATAGGCATGTATTCATTATATATATATATATATATCCACTTCTGCATGTATGTATACGTGTTTAAATGTACATATCATCACACATATGTTTCCATGTATGTATTTATATCGTTAATTATGTAAGCATAGACTTTACAGGAGATTCGCAAAGCGATTAGCCTCATTCCCTCTTTACTTTTTTCATCATCACACGGTAGACAAAAAAAATATATTACAACAGAAGGTCTTAAAGGAAACGGTACCTTTTCTTCTTTGTTATAAGTTGTTGAAGCTTTATATCTATTTGTTGGGGGAGGAGAGTTATTCGAGTTTGGGAGATGGTTTAGAGCAAGTTATTGATGAACTACAACAGACAATATTCAAGGACATAATCTGCTATTCTTTAGAAAATTTCAGCAACAAGTTTAAGGTTTCTGGCCAGTCTGGAATGCAGTACGAACACATCAATTTCACATATACACACAAACATACATACATACATACATATATGCATACATTCATACATACATAAATACCTACGTACATGCATACATACATGCATGCATACGTGTACGCCTGCATGCATACATACTCGCATACATACATACATACATACATACATACCCACATACATATATACATACATAGATACATACCTACCTACATACATGCATACATATAGATACACATATATATATGTATATAATAAAATACATCTATCTATAAATCTATTTATCCCTGTATCATTCGTTCTCTCTTTCTCTCTTTCAGTCTCTCTCACTCTCTCTGTATACATATATATATATATACAGAGAGAGAGAGGAACAGAGAGACGGAGAGAGATATACGTAGAGAGAGAGAGAGAGAGAGAGAGAGAGAGAGAGAGAGAGAGAGAGAGAGAGAGAGAGAGA
>NC_068986.1:87641009-87641573 GCF_001194135.2 Octopus bimaculoides | reverse complement strand
AGAGAGAGAGGGAGAGAGAGAGAGAGAAAGAGAGATACAGAGAGAGAGAGAGAGAGAGAGAGAGAGAGACGGGGGAGAGATACATACATAGAGAAATATACATGTATATGCAATGATATATGTTTTAATGATAATAATAATATAATAATATATATAAATATATATGTACATACATGTAAACATGTATACATATATAGATGAGAAGAATTTCATGATTAAAACTAGTTATCTCATCATTAACCTATTGTTCATTGTAATTTTCACAACTAAAATGATAAAAAATAATAAAACAATTTTAATTAGATTTTCCCGTCCGGACAAAGAGATTAAAAGAATTACTTCTCTGTCTTTTTATCACCTATTTGTCTTCGAGATGTCTATTTATTTATTATTAAATTACTTCCCTTACAATATATTATAATAGTTCATTCATTTTATTTATGTAGTATTTTACCTTTTTAAGTATGTTTTTCCATCTTTATTGTCTGAGACAAACCCAAGTGAATATATTTTTTACGTAATCTTTATATATATATATATATATATATATATATATATATATAT
>NC_068986.1:87638589-87640806 GCF_001194135.2 Octopus bimaculoides | reverse complement strand
TATATATACGCATGTTTGTATGTATATATGTGTAAGCTTAGATGTCTTTATCTATTTTCTTATTTCATACTTCATGAGATTATATAGTATATATCGTATATATGTTTTTCTTTTAGTTATTTCTAACTTCCATTAGATTTGAGGTCGTTTAGTGTTGTATCATCACGATGTAAATAAACTAGCAGTGAACATCAATAATAGGAAGGGAGTTTTCATCCGTTCTCTTTAATTAATACAGTTAAGTGGTTTCGATATCTTATGAATACAAGGCGGCACATATACACGCATATTTATATATATAACCTTCTCTATCTTCTGTGTGTATACACATATATACATACACTCACACACCCACATATGTGTATGAGTGTGATTGTATGTATCTGAGTAGACACACAGATGACAGGGAAGATCATATAAATGTGCGTGTATATGATCCCATATGGATGTGTGTGTATCCCAACTTCCTTTTTACACCAGACAGGTAATGTGAACAGGCTTTTTAAGGTCTTAATGTTACTGTCGTTTTGAGTTCTTTTCCTTTTCATCGTCTTATTACTTTACATTCGTTTTGATAAAGACTGCTACACGAAACGTAACATCACTTTCTATCCCTTTATTGGGCACAATTATTTTTAGTGCACAAGTTCTTTATGTAATTGCTTCGTTTCAATTTCGTTTTTAGTCTGTTATGTTCTTAAGGTTGTCTAACTATCGATATTTGTTTGATTGCCGCCTACTTAACTAATTTTCTCATTCATTTTACTTGGGTGATTTCACTTAATACACGCACGCACACACACACACGCACACACATACACACACATACACGCGCGCACACATACACATATACAAACACACACAAACGTTTGCGAGCGTTTATGAGTGTCTTAGATGAAATCACTCATGTAAAACAAGGAGGAAAGTTAGTTAAACTTTGAAGCGTATCTTTCCAGTTAAACTCTTAATAAAAACACACACCGATGTTAATGCGTGTATACACAAAGAATATAGTGGCTGTTGCATATATGTTCTTCCACCTCGCTGAAGAATATTCTACAGATCTGTCACAAACTATAATACGCTGTAGTAGCGTTTTCAGTTTTAATCTGATGTACAGAGATGATCTAACAGAAATACCATTAAACGTATCTTGGAGAATTGATTTGGTTTATTCCTTCACATCATATCAATATATCCACAAATGCAGCAAGAATCTTCCTTACACTAGTCATTATGTAATTTCCCAGCATGTACGAATATAACAAAATCTTCAGCTAAATTTCTGTCAAGCTAGTTGTAATTGTATGCTCAATTGAATGCAAACTATCCATAATTAAAATGACATACAAAGTCAATATAAAATCAGCAGACCGTACATTATAGGTGACTATCGGGTTAACGAAATATACGTTTAAGAACAGATTTTATACAATACATTCATTCGCTAATGAACAGGTATAAACTTTCAACCATGGAAGCACAGCTGATTATGAAAACTGCAATGGGTGAGAAAGATTGAAGATGTCTGCTACTACAGTTGTGTGATGATAATGAGGAAAAGTGGAAGGAAAAGAAGGACGAAGAAGAGGTGGGGAAGGAGAGAAGAAGGAATGAAAGAGGAGGAGGGGAGGACAACGACGATGAGGGCTCATTTGCTCGTTTAGGTCTACAGGTAAACGTGTTGCAACAGGCGTCTCTGTCAAAATACGTTTAGCTCCAGAAAGAGAAAGCAGCCTCTCGATAAAATAGAAAATTGATGCAAAAATAAAGACGTACAATTGTCGTTGTCTCATTGTTATCTACGTGAGATTGTAATTACAATATCTGACTACCATGTGGCTCTATATTGAACGAGGAAGACGAAAAACCATGAATGAAATATGGGTGTCAATCAAATAAATCTTATCAGTAAGTCGTGACGCCATAAGAGCAATGTTGCCTATCCAAGGAAATAGAATAACGTTTTGCAGTCGGAATTATTAAGTTACCGAGTAAGTCAATCAAATATTCAAGTTTAGGGACAATCATTAATAAAGATAAGTTTCCTCTTGTGACACAATATGAGTGTGTTTGCACAAACTGGTTCGAAATTTAAGTTACGGTATCAGCGAACTATGTATAATTAGGCTCAGTATACTGTATTGAGTAATTTCTGATTGTTAAAATGTGTGTGTGTGTGTGTGTGTGAGTGTGTGTGTGTGTGTATGTGTGTGT
>NC_068986.1:87637642-87638579 GCF_001194135.2 Octopus bimaculoides | reverse complement strand
GTGTGTGTGTGTGTGTGTGTGTGTGTGTGTGTGTGTGTATGTGTGTATGCCTGGTTGTGCGTGTATATACATATACGACGGGGGCTTCTTTCTGTCTCTGTCTACCAAATCCACTCACAAAGCTTTGGTCAGCCCGAGGCTACAGCAGAAGACACTTGCCCAAGTTACCATGCAATAGGACTGAACCCGGAACCATGTGGTTAGGAATCAAAATTCTTACCATACTGCCACTCTTATGCGTACTGGTCAAATTAATATTAAATCTGAGCGAAATATAAAAAAAATTATCTCTGCAAATATATGAATAATAAATGTAAAACTAAAAACGTAATACATAGATGTAAAGTTACATCTGAGGGAAATGAACGCTTTTACATATGATTGCACTAATTTTCAAAATGAGACTTGCTAATCATTCAAATTAATTTAGAAATAAAGAATAGAATATTCGAAAGGAGTGTAAGTAAATTAATCTGGCTTATTAAAGACAAAAACAAAGACTGTACTATCAATTAGGAATTAATTGGTACTGGAAAACCATACAGACCAGGAACTAATAAATGTGATCAATGTGTAGAAGAATTTAACCAAATTTTTACATCAAAGGGTAATAATAGAACGCAAAGAAAACCAATGCAAATCCTTAAACAGTTAAATCAAAGGATAGTAAAGTGAAAACACTGAAGAAACTGCATCGGTATTATAGTAAGGCTGCAATTCCAACGGTTAATAATTATATATATATCTGTAAAAATATGTGACAATTATTTGGTAGATAACTGAAGAGATGACGGCGTGGATTTCCGCCCGGGTATCCGAAACTCAGAGTTTTGTCATGGCTACCGAATAATTGTCACATATTTCTACAGATAAATTCCTCTATTTACATACTATCGAGGTCGCTTTCTTTCTTTTGTTGTCTTTTCTATCAATATAT
>NC_068986.1:87633023-87634014 GCF_001194135.2 Octopus bimaculoides | reverse complement strand
ATGGAGAGGGTGCCATAGCTGAAAGAACCGCTTGTGATTGGTATGCCAAATTCAAAAATGGAAATTTTGACCTCAAAGACGCACCTCGTTCTGGCTGTCCAGTTGAGTTCGATGAAGAGCGATTAACCCAAATTTTGCACGAAAATTATCATCAAACGACAAGGGAACTGGCAGAGGAAATGGAATCTTTACTTGATGGAAAAGGTTCAGAAATACGGAGCACGTGTTCCGCATGCATTAAGTGACAACAACAAAAATCAACGCGCCACAATCTCCGCTGGTTTGCTTGCTCGTCACCGCTCAACTCAGGGACACAAGCAACGATTTCTTTATCGAATTTTTAAAAATGGCAAGAACTTAGTTGCCTACCCAATAGCTAATAAAACTAATGGTTCACACCTGGTAGCTTACTTGTAAAGCACGGTCACTTCCACAGTGATCGTTATGTATATGGCAAATGAAAGACGGAAGATGGAATATACGAGAATTTATTATAAATCACAACAATTATTTCGACACATCTAGCATCGATTCCTCACGAGTGGGACACACAACAACAGGCTCAGGAGCATGTATGGACGCAACTTACCCGAGGGCGTTTATACATCCATATTTGTTAATGGTTAATTTTAATACTTTTCACGCTGTGATTTTATTTTTGATTTTCTATGTAAATGAAGATATTTTCTCCGTCTGGCTGCTGTTCTTTCTACAAAACGAGAAGTTACATTGTGGAACTGTTATTTTAACGAGTTGTAACAATTTATCAACCGACAAGATACATTTGCACCGCCAAATGCTCCTGAACCTCATGTTCATGGCGCGAGTACACTCGTTCATACATGCTTCTGAGCCTGTTGTTGAGTGTCCCACCCAGGAGGGATCGATGCTAGATGTGTCGAAAGAATTGTCATGATTAATAATAGATTCTCCAATATATTCCTTCTTCCTTCTTTCATTTACCATATATATATATATATATATATATATA
>NC_068986.1:87631140-87632014 GCF_001194135.2 Octopus bimaculoides | reverse complement strand
TCAATTAACTTTTCAGTATTTTATTCTATTAATTTTTTTATATATAGGCGCATGCATAGCAGTAGGTAACAAGTTTGGTCCCCAACCATAGAGTTCTGGGTTCAGCTTGTGGCATATTTTCTTGCGATGCCTCCACATCATGCGTTCGACGGAAAAAAAAAATCCAATGAGTGCGCAAAACACGGCTGTACTTTTGCTGTAGCAGCCTGGAACTGGCGTAGTCGACCCGGGCGAAAATTTTCCGAACGCGCAGGAAGAATGGCGTCATCAGCCAACCAAAAGATTTTCCCACATGGCATGACTTTTGGCGGGAAAAGACAAAGTCAGATACTTTTTGAATGTACCTCGTATACATGTGTGTGTATGTATGTGTTTGTGTGTATGTGTGTGTGTGCGTGCGTGTGTGTGTGTGTGAGTGTGTGTGCGTGTATATATATTAACACGTGCACGTTAATATATACACACTTTGGAAAATCATTCTAAAATTATCCCCCGAAAATGACATTCTCACGCATATATAGAGCCTGCAACTGCAAGCCATTAAACGATGTAATTATAATAACACACAACACAGAGATAACATATGTATCCCCCCACACACATATACTCACACACATACACACACACACAGACACACAAACAGAGGCACTCACGCACACACACAGAAGCAGGCACGCATACACATACGCTTACATACGTACAAAATCTTTCCAATAACAAGCGGAAAATTATATACATATACATATTCATTTAATGTAAGTATAAAGTTTCCATATACATACTTGTGTGTGCTTGTATATGTGTGCATTTAAATATATATATATATATATATGTGTGTGTGTGTGTGTGTGTGTGTGTATACATGTATGTGTGT
>NC_068986.1:87630811-87631130 GCF_001194135.2 Octopus bimaculoides | reverse complement strand
TGTGTGCATTTAAATATATATATATATATATATGTGTGTGTGTGTGTGTGTGTGTGTGTATACATGTATGTGTGTGTGTCTGTGTTTGCATATATAAGCTAATATATGCTGGTTCACAGTGAATGGCCTACAGTGCTGTTGTTATCTCATATTTTTGCATTTATTTTCTCCATTTATTTATTATAAAACTGAATTCGGTCAGCAACCACACCTATAAATATACAGACACTGACCTTCAGTTATACAGTGGTTGCTGACTCATACTCGCACACAAATTATCTATCTATCTATCTATCTATCTATCTCCTCTCTCTCTCTC
>NC_068986.1:87629405-87630492 GCF_001194135.2 Octopus bimaculoides | reverse complement strand
GTGTGTGTGTGTGTGTGTGTGTGTGTGTGTATGTTTGTGTGTGTGCATGTGTGTGTCTGTGTTTGTACCCCAAAATCGCTTGACAATCGATGTTGGTGTGTTTACGTCCCCGTAACTTAGCGGTTCAGCAAAAGAGACCGATAGAATAAGCGCTTGGCTTACAAAGAATATGTCCTGGGCTCGATTTTTTCAACTAAAGGCGTTGCTCCAGCATGACCGCAGTGAATTGACAGAAACAAAAGAAAAGAATATATGTCTATACATACATATATATATACATATAAATATATATTTTTTTCTTTTTGTTCATTTCTTTAATGCGACTCTACCCTGCACTGTTTTCTCTCTCTCCCTCTTTCGTTTTTTTCTCTTTCCTCCTTTCTATAATTCTTTTTCTCCCCTCCACCGTTTTGTATCTGTCTCTCTCCCTGCCTCTTCCTCTTTTATTCTCTCTCTCTCTCTCTCCCTCTCTCTCTCTCTCGTTGCTCACACGTGACCATCGTCCATCTTTCTTTTCTTCACGTAATCATCTTTCTTTTCTTCAGTCTGTCGCACACACCAGACGCATTCTTTTCTGTCTCCTCTCCTATCTTTTCTCTTATCAAAGAATATTCCTCCAGCGATCGCTACCTTACCTCGTCTGGCTTAACGGTCCTCCCTGTTTGTTTTCGTTTGGTTCGTTGTGTGTCTCCACTGTCCTGTTTTTTGTTACCAACATCGACCCGCCGCAAATCCCAAATTTTATTTTGGTTCGCGGGAGCAACTGTTTGTCAAAACACATATTGTCGTAAATGGCTTGAAATGTAGAGTAGATAAAGAGCCGACAACTGATGAAGAGTCGTTCTTTATGTTACTTGTCTTGTTTTCTATTTGTTTCTCTCGTTGCTCGCATAACCAAGTTTACCTTCTAATTTCATGTTGTTTTCGTATTTTCTAATCCATGTCGCTTTCGTATTTCATGTTGTTTACGTTTTGTGGCGTCCTGTACCTATATATTCATAAATATATAGATATATATGTAAGTATGTACATATATGTATGTATGTATGTATCGATGTATATATGCATATATATATATATATATATA
>NC_068986.1:87626255-87629254 GCF_001194135.2 Octopus bimaculoides | reverse complement strand
AATAGCTCACTCCCTCTGCTCCCCCACACTCTCTCTGTATATATATATAAATATATATATATATATATATATATATATATATATACACTGCACCATATAATAGCGAATCTTTCTATGTATCAGTTTTCAACCTATTTAACCCACATATATGTATACATATACATACATACATACATACATATATACATACATACATTTAAACATACGCATTTTCATATGTATGTTTGCGCCATTCTTTCTCGTGGACAATTTGGTAGGCTGTACGGTGCTGAGGTAAATTGGGGTTTTTTTGGGCCTTTAAAGTTGGGGGCAGACATGGACACTGACCACCCATAGTCACTCAACATTTTAGAACTACTAGGAAGGGATAAATGGAGGAAGTGAAGGTCACTTTATATTACGCATTTTATATTGTTAGGTATCCATAACAGTACGTAAGCTACACTATTTTTATAACTGCTAAGTCACTGGTAACAAAATAAAAGATAGTAATTTCGCAGAGTTATTCGAATTACTTAATATTATATTATAAGCAATCATCATGCAATACGATAAACTAGTATAAGCTTTCACTAATAAACTATTTAGAAATGGCGGCACTATAATACGTTGTTCTCCTTTTCTCCGGAAGTTTTTAAAATATGCATTATCGAATAGATTGAAGGCCGCAAATTGGCATAAGCCATTTTGATCAATTTTGTCCTTCGTCTCGTTGTGGTCTTGATGTACAACCTTACTTTTGTGTTTGATGGCATTAATTAACTCTCTCCACTCAAAACCGCTGATCTTTTACCTAAACCAGAAGCAATTATCAGAAAAATGACGTGTCTATATAATTTCTTAATTTGTTTTGACAAATTCGAACGTAAAGTCTGATCACTATTGCTTTTCGAAATTGGTTCATAACATTTGCATTTCAACGGTTTATGGACTTTGAGATACCACGATGTTTCGTCCTCATTGTGTATATCATCAGTAAGAGATTCCCCACTGCACCGATGAATCTAACGAGCGCACGAGCATTTTTCTATAAGAATTAGTTAATAAATTATTTGCTGATACGTGCTAATGCTTGCCAAAGAGATAATAATGTTTGGGGTGAACTCAAGATATCGTCTAAAAGATCGAGTTGATTTTCTATGAAGAAAACTGACAGCGATCAGATTTGCACGTTCCAACCTGCCAGAACGTAATAAGAATCGATAGGTACAATGTAGTTTGAATTTTCGCTGTTCTCACTGTATCCCACAAATTATTAGCTGACAGAGCTAGTTCTAAATATTCAATAGCAAATGCAAATCATGTTATTATTAATTTTCCTTTCTGTTTCTCTTCTTCAAGTCCTTTTTTGTTATCTATTTGTTTACATTTTTATAAACATGCAGTCCTGGTCAACTTGATATTCCAAGTAAATTTGACTCTATTCAGAGTATCATCAGTCAATGTTCCGCTGTTTTTCTTAAACTTGCTACAAATTAATAACCCCATGTATTTTAATATTTATATTCATTGTATATTTCTAAATATGGCTTCCAAATTGCTGTTTCATTTTTTTCCCCTTCACTATGAGATAGAGTAGATTGATAAAATCGAGGGCGGTGACTGATAAGTGCAGCAATAACAAAAATAAATTATCATAAGTGATATTGAAGGGAGCAGAAAATCTACTGCAAAAGATTATAAGAACTGAATCAAAAGCATTCAGTATACACTGAAAAAGGACGAGCGGTGCAGTAAGAACTAGCATTGAGGAAGATAGAGAGATTTGGTGCAGAGTGACAACATCTTACTCAATAAAGCTCATGTTGTTGGGCAGGAGCTTTGTCGTCTACATCGGTATGTGGGCCCCATGCAGCTCTGGTGTCGCAGGGAAAAAGTCGAAAGATCTACAGAGTTGTTCACCACCTGATAAGTCATCGATTCCTGCATTCGGAGACGGAGTAAATCAGCCTCTCCCACATGCACACACACACACACACACACACACACACACACACACACACACACACACACACACACACACACACACACAAATCGATGGTATGTATAAAGTGACCATCAAGGCCTACCATTTTCAACGAGATGTAGATTCACATAATTGCCTTTGAAATTATTAGAGTTTGTTAGAATCTGGAAAACATTTTAGATATCGTTATTTCAAAGACAAATGTCAACCTCTCATTTGACTTATAATCGAATTTTATTAACCAATTTTTAACTAAGAATTAAACAACACATTCTAAATTCTCAGTTTTTAAACCACACAAAGAAATTAATTCGTCTGTCAAGAAACACAGTTGACGAAGACTTCAGTCTTTTCTATGGAAAAGATCGATAATCGATTTCCTATGGACAGACAAGATGAAGTATCAAATCATTTTCAAGATTCTGCCCAAAAATGTTATCCAAAATGAATAGTAGTATTGCTTTTGGAGGCTCCAATACATAAGAAGCATTTTCCCAGATAAAGACTATGTCAAACCATGTAGGGATCTACGCAGCATCAGAACCGGATGTATTTTTAAAAGCATGTGCAAACTTATCCAAACACGAGTAAAACAAGAGGTTTGATTTGGTGTCTGGCAACTTCTTAGTTTAAAAAATGAGTGTGGTATAGAAAGAAACTGAAAAAAATCTATAGAAAACCTTAGAAGTTCGGTTGCAGACGTGGGAAACAATCTGTGGCGTAGTATGAATAAAACTGAGGATATATTTTAATACTCTGTGTTGTTGTTGGCACTCCGTCGCTTACGACGTCGAGGGTTCCAGTTGATCCGATCAGCTGATCAGCCTGCTCGTGAAATTAACGTGCAAGTGGCTGAGCACTCCACAGACACATGTACCCTTAACGTAGTTCTCGGGGATATTCAGCGTGACACAGTGTGACAAGGCTGACCCTTTGAATTACAAGCACAACGGAAACAGGAAGAAACAGTGAGAGAAAGTTGTGGTGGAAGAGTACAGCAGGGTTCGCTACCATCCCCTGCCGGAGCCTCGTG
>NC_068986.1:87625209-87626245 GCF_001194135.2 Octopus bimaculoides | reverse complement strand
GCTGAGCACTCCACAGACACATGTACCCTTAACGTAGTTCTCGGGGATATTCAGCGTGACACAGTGTGACAAGGCTGACCCTTTGAATTACAAGCACAACGGAAACAGGAAGAAACAGTGAGAGAAAGTTGTGGTGGAAGAGTACAGCAGGGTTCGCTACCATCCCCTGCCGGAGCCTCGTGGAGCTTTAGGTGTTTTCGCTCAATAAACACTCACAACGCCCGGTCTGGGAATCGAAACCGCAATTCTATGACCGCGAGTCCGCTGCCCTAACCACCGGGCCATTGCGCTTCCACGTAATACTATGTGCAGATGACAGAAAAATTGATCGTAACGGAATTTGAACACAGTACCTATTCTTTAAAGTGTATACGTTTTAGTAACTTACCTATTACTCAACTGATTTTTAGCATCCTAAAACTCTTGCCCTAATTACAATACTAAAACAACAAAGCAGGGATGGGACATGTGCAAACGTAGAACTTCGTCTGTGAAAGCTTGTAAGGCAGAAGAAAAGGGATACCACAGCAGGACTTCTGAGTAGTTAAAGCTGGAAACAATAACAAGAGAAGACCATTAAAAGGGGAGGTAAGTGGGGATGAATTAAACAAAGATGAGGTGGAGAAGGAGGTAGTTATGTAAATATTTAGTAAAACGTAAATGATGATATCGAGATATGTTGAAGAAAATAAAAAAGTAATAAGAGAATCTCTAACAACGACAACAACAAGAATAACATCGGCATCAAAAACTGCAACAGAAATATCAGTCAAACTATAAAAATGGGTAACGGAATAAAACAAAAAGAAAGAGGTTTCAAAAATGAATAAATAAATAAATAAATGAATAAATAAATAAGTCCAATTTCAAAGATGTGTGCAACCCTAGGAATCAGTTACAGAAACAATATTAGCATCTACAAATACAATAATGTTGTCTTCTTCTTCTTCTTCTTCTTCTTCTTCTTCTTCTTCTTCTTCTTCTTCTTCTTCTTCTTCTTCTTCTTCTTCTTCTTCTTCTTCTTCTTCTTCTTCTT
>NC_068986.1:87624246-87625135 GCF_001194135.2 Octopus bimaculoides | reverse complement strand
CATGATCATGATCATCATCATCATCATCATCATCGCCACCATCATCATCACCATCATCGTTGTCATCGTCGTCGTCGTCATCGTCATCATTATAATCGAGTTCATCAACGTCATCCTTCCAGCATCAATATTCTCATGATTAACAACATCATCATGTCATCAACAAGGTCATCATCATTATCTTCGTCACCATCATCGTCGTTGTTGTCGTCATCGTCATCGTCATCATCAGTCTCATTGTCAACATTATCATCATTGTCGTCGCCGTCATCGTCCCCCTCCTCCCCCTCCTCCTCCTCCTCCTCATCATCATCATCAATATTGTCACCATCGTCGACGCCACCATCATCATTTTTTTCTTTTCATCAACATCATCACCATCATTTATATATACACACAAGTGCAGAAGAAACTGATGCAGATTCTCCAAATCCATTCTATTAGCGGCACACAGAAGATTTGCAAGACATACCCAAAATTCTTCATCGGAGATTCTTATGTGAATATATGCACACACTTGGGTGTATGCATTGACAGTTTAACCAACACACCAACTCAACCACAAATTTACAAACACCAGGAACACTCTTCACTTAAAATGTCTTATCACTTACCTAGCGACTGGTGTGGACTCTCTCAAGACAAACATAAATAAAAGTCAAAGAAAAAGCATAATACAAACATACATACAAACATACATACAAACATACATATATACAAACATACATACAAACATACATATATACAAACATTAAAGGCATAAGAGAATCTGTATTGAATTATTTGGCTAGTTAAATCTTTGTTGTGACATGGAAATGTCGCAGTCAATTAACGGCAAAACTTCGATTCACTATTCACTATGTGCACATTTCTTGCAATATATAATATA
>NC_068986.1:87622871-87623759 GCF_001194135.2 Octopus bimaculoides | reverse complement strand
TATATATATATATATATATATATGTCTATTCTATTTTTTAATTATCATAATTCTTCCACTGTGGAGGGAACCGGTTTCCAACAATTATACAAGCCTCCATCTTTGGGTTGTAGTTAACACGGACAAATTCAAATTTGCAACTTGAGAAAAGTCTTGCATATTTTTACTCTTCCACTTACAGATTGCACTAGTAATGTACCAATCAGCCGGTCGATTTCTCTTTCTGAAAATCCCAGTTTATCTAGATTGTCCTTAATGCATTTTCTAGGAAATCCTAGTGCTCCAATTATTATTGATATGAATATGAATTCATATTCTGGATACAGAAGCTGGTGGTTTCGATGCAGTTGTCCATAAATATCCTCCTTTCCTTTAATTTTCAGAGATATTGTCTGTCTCTCTGTTTGTCTGTCTGCCTGTCAGTATGTATGTATATATGTATGTGTGTATGTATGTGTATGAAGTGTGAGATTGATGCAAATAGGTGGTAAAAAATGGCTAAAAACGGGTGATGTGAGGAAATACAGAAATACAGCAGCAAAGAAAATATTTGAAAGGATATTTAAAGCGAAAAAATATTAGTAAAGCGATGTGTGGTGGGTAAAGGTTACTGCGAAAATATTTTGCCCTTCCTGTTTGTACTTGCAATAATTGTAAATATAGATCAATGGTTGTTTGGTGGAGAAAGTTTGCAAAGAAATATAGGGATAATAAAGACATGAGAAAGGAGGACAGAAATAAGGAGGGTAGGAACTAGTAAATGAGGAGAGGTAGCTGGCGGAATGGTGAGACTGAATGTGTGATACGAGTGTGCCAAAATGTTCCTAGATGTGTTTTGTGAAAATATGGGGATTAAGAATATGTTGACATATGTGGGTTCGTTCGTAC
>NC_068986.1:87617184-87618735 GCF_001194135.2 Octopus bimaculoides | reverse complement strand
TTAAAGACTGCTATCAGTCGAAAAGTACACCCATTGCTGCCGTCAACATCCAAGACGACCAGCCTACCCTCCGGGTCTAGGAAAATTGCTTTTACTTTGAGGTCCAAACTCTTAGATAGAGAGAAAGATAGAGAGAGAGAGAAAGAGAGAGAGAGAAAGAAAGAGAGAGAGAAAGAAACACTGGCAGATAGATAGATAGACTTTTACTCTTTTACTCTTTTACGTGTTTCAGTCATTTGACTGCGGCCATGCTGGAGCACCGCCTTTAGTCGAGAAAATAAACCCCAGGACTTATTCTTTGTAAGCCTAGTACTTATTCTCTTTTGCCGGTCTGCTAAGTTACGGGGACGTAAACACACCGGTATCGGTTGTCAAGCGATGCTGGGGGGACAAATACAGACACACAAACATATACACACTGTTCTCAGTCGAAAAGCACACCCATTACTGCCATCGACATCCAAGTCGACCAGCCTACTCTCCAGGTCTAGGAAAATTGCTCTTATTTTGAGTTCCAGACTCGTCGTATTAAGAAATATAATTTCCGTTACCCAGTTATTTTCATCGTTTACTATCTTCTGCACACGTCTATTTCTGTATGCGTATATAACCATGCCTAGAAAGAAAGTGTCAAATTTGTCTACGATGTCAAGTTTAGCCAAAAGTATGTCTCCGTCCAGGGAAAGAGAGACAGCTGCAGAAAGGGAAGCATACCAAGAAACGAACAGACTGTCCACTACAAAAACCAGAGCGTCTAAAAGTGATGAACAAAGGCTGACATGGAATAGGATCTCCACTGCAGAACGAAGAGCAGTTGCAACAGCTCAGAGAAGCAACTTCTATGAAGGAGTTTTCAATTATGATCCAGCAGTTCATGATGCAAATGACACTAGAGTTTCCATTGGTGCAATGACAACTGAGTGCATACATTATAAAGCAAGGAAATGGCCTGGAGAGATACCTGCACTGTGTTGCAGTGCTGGAAATGTTAAACTTCCTGCAATCCCTGCAACCTCCAGAGCCATTGAAGAAACTGTTGTCATCAACTGACCAAAATTCCAAGCATACCCAAAGCAAAATTAGGCAAGACAACGCTGCACTACAGATGACATCATTTGGATCCACATGAGATTTAGCTGAGCTAGGATTCATGCAAACTTTCAAGATCCAAGGTCAGATTTATCATCGGATTGGCTTTCTACTACTTCTGTCAAATGGATCACCAAATTTGCCTTTCTCTGTTTATAATCTGTACCTGTTTTTTTTTGTTGTTA
This sequence comes from Octopus bimaculoides, assembly GCF_001194135.2. Taxonomy (NCBI): domain Eukaryota; kingdom Metazoa; phylum Mollusca; class Cephalopoda; order Octopoda; family Octopodidae; genus Octopus; species Octopus bimaculoides. The sequence continues at coordinate 87,617,461 of NC_068986.1, read as the reverse complement.
CGAAATAAGCTACACAAAATGTATTTTTGAATTACCTGTACTTATTTTATATACATATATGAGTCGAAAACTTCCTTTTAACATTTCACTTAACGTCTATGTTCCATGCTGGCATGGGTTGGAGAGTTATTAATGTAGAAAGTTGGGATCTCAGCTACTAGTATTTGAGACCTGCGTAATCTACGCGGCATTTATAAATTTCATTATTCTCTTTAACCCGGGCAACGCCGGGTATATATATGCTAGTACATATATGTATATATATATATATATATAT
>NC_068986.1:87613630-87616890 GCF_001194135.2 Octopus bimaculoides | reverse complement strand
TATATATATATATATATATATATATATATATATTTATCATATCATATATATACATATATACATGTGTGCAAGCGCGTGCGTGTGTTTGCAATTTGTATTTATTGTATGTTTAGTGTTGTTGATATTTTCATAGGCTTCATAAATTTGATATTCACGAATGTCTTTACTGTAAGTATCAGTTCATGTCACACGGAGTCCCATTGTGAGGAGTATATTTCTCGCATGATGCAAATCCATGTGAATGTAATATATCTCACTGGTGTGTATTTTGAAATTCCATTTGCGTGTTTACATGTATTAGTATACGTATACATAAATCTATGTGCATATTTATCTCTCTATATATATCTTTATATGCACACACTTACGTATATGAATATATGTATATATAATTATATATATATATGTGTGTGTGTGTGTACACACAGTATATATACATGTATACATATATACAAAACATCTATTGAGAAAAAGCACCTAAAGTGAGAAATTCTAACGTTAAAGTGTCAGTGAAAGACAAAAATATATGGAAGAGGTGGAGGAAGGGAAGAAGGAGGAGAGAAAGCATGTGAGAAAAAGACCATGAAAGAGTCCCATTATATGATTGTCTAATATCATGAATTGCAACACACAAGACGACAAGAAAATTGTTCTGGAAAGTGTACTGTAAAAAGAACAGAATATGTGATGTGAGAGGAAGAATGATATTCGAGGAGAATGATGTAGTTAGATAAATAAATAGACAGATAGATAGATAGATAGATAGATAGATAGATAGATAGATAGATAGATAGATAGATAGATAGATAGATTGATTGATAGACAGACAGATGTAAGAGATATATATATATATAGACAGATATGATGGCAAGAAAGTTAAAACGCTATGTATTTTGTGCAGTAGTTTGACAGCCATCATGCCGTTGTTAGAGGCTACATTTCCGTTGTTAGGTGAACATCTATTTCTATAGATGTCCAGATCAGAATGAACAGGTGCGCTGGCTATCAGCGGGCAACCGGTGGTAAGAAACAGAAACCTGAACGAAGTTTTGGACGTGATCAGCCTGCAGATATTGGCAACGAGTAGCAAGGTTTACAAGATAAATAGGACCACTGAAAACATGCAAGTATATATGTGTGTGCGTGTGTTTGTGTGTGTGTGTGTGTGTGTGTGTGTGTGTGTTTGCATGTATATATATATATATCAATATACACTTTTATATATACGTGCACGCGGTCACACGAACATATGTGTACGGTTAAATGAGATAGAGAGTGAGAGAGAGGGAGGGAGTGTGTGTATGTATATATGTATATATAATTGTGTGTGTGTGTGTGTGTATGTGTGTATGTATACGCGCCAACTGTGTGCCCCAGGATGACCGTAGCTTTAAAGCTGAAGCAAGTTAAAGCGTCAGACTTATGTATATGTTTATAGATGTGTACCTGTCGAATATCTTCAATTAAGCACTCAAAGAGAGAGAGAAAGCGAGAGAGAGAGAGAGAGAGAGAGAGAGAGAGAGAGAGAGAGAGAGAGAGAGAGAGAGCTACAGAGAGATAGATAGATAGATAGATAGATAGATAGATAGATAGATAGATAGATAGATAGATAGATAGAAAATGTGAAAGGCGAGCGAACGGAATCGTTAGCACTTGGGACAAATTGCGTAGCGGCATTTCTCCCAGCTCCTTACGTTCTGGTTTCAAATCCTACCGAAATCAACTTTGCCCTTCATCCCACATGACAATAAAATAATCTACCAGTTATGTACTAGGGTTGATATTGATCGATTTGTCTCTTTCCCCTGAAACTTGTTAGCCTTGAAGTCTAAAACAGATCGCAGGCCCGTTCAGAGAGAATAATGTAATTCCAGACACTTACATTCCATAGTAGGAAGGATTATTATTATTATTATTATATCATATTACGGCAGCGATCTGGTAGGATGGTAAACATAATGGACAAAATGCTTAGCGGCATTTCGACTACCTTTGCGTTCTAAGCTTAAATTCCGCCGAGGTTGACTTCGCCATTCATTCTTTCCGGATCGATGAAATTAGTACACCAGTTAAGCACTGGGGTTGTTGTAGTCGACTTGCACCTCTTCACCCACCACAAAAAAAAAAAAAAAAAAAATCAAGTTTTGTGCTTAGAGCAGAAAAATATAAGTCAGCGATACGAGCAGAATCGTTAGCACGTGGGGTAAAAACGCTTAGCGGTATTCCGTCCATCTTTATGACTGGCGAAAACTCCCCTACACAACGCTGAGTTTTAAAGAACACCTGAATGTCACTGACCAGTCGTGACAGATCGCCTCAGAATCACTGATATTTCGTTATTAATGTGATTTATCAATTCAAAAACATGGTGCATGTGTGTGTGCGTGTGTGTGTGTATGTGTGTGTGTATGTGTGTGTTGTTTAACGCAGAAAATAGTTATGAGCTACTAATCGTTTCATACATTGAAGATCTCATATTGTTGTTGTTGGCACTCCGTCGCTTACGACGTCGAGGGTTCCAGCTGATCCGATCAACGGAACAGCCTGCTCGTGAAATTAACGTGCAAGTGGCTGAGCACTCCACAGACACGTGTACCCTTAACGTAGTTCTCGGGGATATTCAGCGTGACACAGTGTGACAAGGCTGACCCTTTGAATTACTGGCACAACAGAAACAGGAAGTAAAAGTGAGAGAAAGTTGTGGTGAAAGAGTACAGCAGGGTTCGCCACCATCCCCTGCTGGAGCCTCGTGGAGCTTGTAGGTGTTTTCGCTCAATAAACACTCACAACACCCGGTCTAGGAATCGAAACCGCGATCCTATGACCGCGAGTCCGCTGCCGTAACCACTAGGCCATTGCGCCTCCACTGAAGATCTCATATAGGCAGGTTTTAAAATACGTCTAGTGTCTTGAAGCAATCCTCGAGCTTTGGGCACATAGCCTATATAAGTTACGAATCAGAGCTTATGCCCAGAAACTGAACATTGCTTAGAGACTCTAGTCGTGTTACATAAAATCTTCAATGTATGAATCTATTAGGAGCTCATAACTTTCTACTATTGTATGTTAATTAAATAATATCTTTTTCTCATACCACATGAGGTACTTTTTTGTTGATCTTACCTGAACGGAAAAGTAAATTATATATATTTTGTAGACAGAAACTGAAAGAAACCATTGTATATGTATATATACAATGTGTGTGTGTGTGTGTGTGTGTGTGTGTGTGTGTGTGTGTGTGTGTGTGTGTGTGTGTGTGT
>NC_068986.1:87611783-87612473 GCF_001194135.2 Octopus bimaculoides | reverse complement strand
TATATATATATATATATATATATATATATATATTTATGCGAGTTTGTGTATATATATGTGTGTATGTGTGTGAGTGTGTATATGTGGCTATATGTAGGAGCGTGTATGAAGACGTATGGTGCACAATTACATTGTACACCCTAATGATCAACTACGCATTGCGTGCACAAATTTATTCATAACAAATTTATTCATAAAACATACAAACACACACACACATACAAACCACACCATACACACATACCCGCATCACACACAAACACGCACGTACACACACATACACACACATACACACATATATATATATATATATGTGTGTGTGTGTGTGTGTGTGTGTGTGTGTGTAGGCGCAGTAGGGTCAAATGATTAAGATGTGTTGTATGCGTGTATGTGTGTATATGTGTCTCACTACTTTTTCCTACCTCCCTTCTTTCTTCCCTTTCTCTCTCTCCCTTTGTCTCTTTGTCTATCTACTTGTCTCGCTCTTTCTCTCCTTCTCTCTCTCTCTGTTCGTGTGTGAGTATGTGTGTGTGAGAGAGAGAGAGAGAAGCCTCGATTGAAATATTACTGTAGAATTCAACACGAAATTTAGAATCAAATATATGCGTCAGAAATACAAACAACACGGTATAACTTAGTAGTATCAATCTCTTTATATATATATATATATATATATATATATATATATAT
>NC_068986.1:87609077-87611534 GCF_001194135.2 Octopus bimaculoides | reverse complement strand
ATATATATATATATATATATATATATATATAAACGTATATAGAATTATATATATATGATATATACATGTATATATGTCATATATTATATATACATATATACACACATATAGATACATATATACTCGTACATATATACATATATATACATGCATGAAATATACTTTATTACATAAATGCAAGAAAAATGTTTCCACGTATGCAAGAGCCTACCTCTATAACATGTTAACATTTAATATATTATTTTTTCAATGCAATAGCCATAGCTGAACTCATTTTACGTAGGTTTATAAATGGATAACGCGAATGATGAGGGAAGAATAATTGCAACAGTCAAGAGGAAAAGGTCTCATATTGATATTTCAAAATTTCATTTCTATTCCTCTACAGCTGTTTCTATAATCAAATAGCGAACATCATTGCTGGTATAAGTTACTTTTTTTGCATAATTAATGCGTAATCGATTGCTTTAATGGAATGCAATGTGTAAGTCACTTCGTCACATTCAACTGCATCGATTAACTCTATATTAATTATGTAAAAGTGTATTATTGATCAGGTTTGCGTTTAAGGTAACGAAACAGCAGTTGGACAAATAAAATAAAATTTAAAAATATCACTGACGTCTCACGTTTTTATCTTCAATATACATAAGCATACACACACAGACCCACACCTAGACACAAACACTCATTCACTCACACACACAAACACAAACATACGCACACACATTCTTATATATATATATATATATATATATATATATATGCATGCATACATACATACACACACACTCACACACATGTATATATATATATATATATATATATGTGTGTGTGTGTGTGTGTGTGTGTGTGTGTGTGTGTGTGCATGAGTCTGTATGCTTGGATTGATATATTTGAGTGCGAGAACGTTTGTCTGTATGCGTGTGTGTATGTGTGTGCGTGCGTGCGTTTGTGCATTTTGTGTTTGTACGTGTGTATGTGTGTGTGTGTGTGTGTGTGTTTGTGCGTGTGTGTGTGTGCGTGTGTGTGTGTGTTTGTGTGTACGTGTGTGTGGCACTCAGTTTCCTTACGTTTTGGCCTCCTAAAATAGTGTGCTAATCATATCTTGGGACATCAAATTTCATTCGTTAAATAGTCGTTTGGCAAAATATATACCAGGGTTCTCGTTTATCAGGCAGAACAAAGCGGAATTGGTCCAGGAACCATTTGTACATTATGTGTTATTATTAATCTTTTGTGATATGCTGAATAATGTTGCTCCTGTTGATCTGAAGATTTTTTTCTCTCTCTCTATATATATTTTTTAATTTGGCAATGTTGCATTTTGATGGGAGATCGCTTTTGTAGGGTTTAGCAATATCTGATCATGTGTGTTGCAGGTCCTTAGCTCCTCTCCCCGATGTCTCTCTCTGAATTTTCGAGTCCCATAAAATGTTTACTTGCTCGTTTTCGAGAAATTTCTTTCGAGATAATATTTCTCAAAGTTGACAGTATATAATTAATTCAATTCTCTCATGTCACCAGGCTTTTTATTATTCCTACGCCAGATTCTTACACTCCAATACAAATTCCCATGGCTATGGGAATCCACCAGAATAAAATAGTGACCGAAAGGGTCCATATTAAAGAAAAGAAAACTGGTTCAGAACCCTTGATCTAGCATTTCAGTCTCCACGCAATTAACAGGTGACATCCAGTATACGGAAATCTTTCTGAGATTACAGATGTCATCTCCTTAGTTTTTTTGCTTACTAGCTGAGGTGAGATATTGTAGAGTAATCATTAATGTGTACTACCGACTTCAGGTAGAGAATTGTGTTTTAGTCGAAAACCAGAGCTTCTTTCATCGTCTGGAGATGTGCGGCTGACAGATTTAATAAATTACTCCTTACACACTACAGGAAACACCTTACACACTAAACCAAACTCCACTGTGTTCAACTATCAACAAACTGAATCCTTTCCACACACCTACTTACTGGTCCTTCTCACATCAACCCATATTACACGTTATTCGATCTCACACTCCAAAACAACATAAAAGATTTACAAAATGTTTCTTCTCACCCACTGACAACACATTGGAACATCTTCTTTGCTAATTTCCTTCATTGTTCCAGCAGCAAATAATCTGCATCAATTCAAACTGAACAATAACCACTCTAAATTCAACCTGTTATCAGCGTAACAAACGGTGGGACGGTGGCCTGTGAGGGGGTTATAGGCGCTGCTCCACCTACTTGCATTCATCTAAAGAAATGTAATGCGTGAAGATGACGAGATCTAATAGAGAGTGGCTTGTTGAAATAAGCCAGAATGAAATGTTTAGTGGATTTCGTCTAAGTAATAGCGACTGGGTATATATATGAACGGGTGGATATGGTCTGATACACAGGTATAGAAACTTTATCACAAACACTCAGACTAAGACTCACGCACAGCAATATCTACACA
>NC_068986.1:87608020-87608716 GCF_001194135.2 Octopus bimaculoides | reverse complement strand
TATATATATATATATATATATATGACCCTCACAACAGAGGTTATATTAGCGCAAACAAGCACAACTTTACCCTGCGGTCTTGGATAGAATTCTTATTCGCAACAATAGATCGAGGAAATAAGAGACGAAAAAGGAGGAGGATAGAGGGAAGGGGGAAAATGCAGACGAAAGAGAGAGAGAAAGAAGATGAAGAAGTGGGGAAATATAGAGAATATGATGATACAAGTGATGGTTACAGGTGGTAACGGTAGGAATATGTGTGAATCCATGACAGTAAGCACACACACACACACGCGCAGACACACACATATATATAGGCGGTGAGCTAGCAGAAACGTTAGCACGCTGGGCGAAATGCTTAGCGGTATTTCGTCTGCCGCTACGTTCTGAGTTCAAATTCCGCCGAGGTCGACTTTGCCTTTCATCCTTTCGGGGTCGATTAAATAAGTACTAGTTACGCACTGGGGTCGATATAATCGACTTAATCCGTTTGTCTGTCTTTGTTTGTCCCCTCTGTGTGTGGCCCCTTCTGGGCAGTAAAGAAATAACACATATATATGCATAAATATATACATATATATACACACACATTATATATCTATATCTATATCACTATATATGTATGTATGCATGTATGTATGTATCTATTTATGTATATATATATATATATATATATATATATATATATATATATAT
>NC_068986.1:87606039-87607328 GCF_001194135.2 Octopus bimaculoides | reverse complement strand
ACAGAAGCAAACATATTCACACTAACATGTGATATAGACCCAGGCACACCCCACATTGTGAAAGCTTCCCCGCCAAAACAAAAGCAAAAATAAATAAATAAATAAATAAATAAATAAAAGGGGCGCCATTCAATGCAGCATGAACTAGGATAGCCTGGTGCACCATCTTGACCATAGTGTCTAGCATTTATCTCCGCTCGGCCTCCTAAACACATAGCGGTGCCGTACACAATGCAGTGACATTAATCTCGACTGGTACTCAATTGGATAGCGACTGGTTGCGCATTTGTGTTTCCTTGGGGCTTGGCATCCAGATCTATGAACCGAAAAAATGCTGCTGAGTGTACATTGTGGTTTCTTTTGGCCTTCATCCGTTGTCATGCTGTAATAGTGCTGGCTACTTACCACGCCATGCTGTTCTCAATGAGATCATATAACATGACCTATAAGCTGCAGGCTTCTCCGTCCCAGCTCAAGCCTGCATAGTTGGATAGTGAAGGCGGTAAAAGCCCAGACGACACGACAGCTTTCTCGCTCCGCCAGTGGTGGACTTCGGATCCCACATGCGGCAAGACAATTTTCATCGGTAACCATGTGTGTCCGGCTGCCAGCCCAGACATTGCAGCGCATCAAACCGAGAATGGTAAATTTTGAAAGCTCCGACTGCTCTCTGAAACGTTTGTGGTCGAGCGAATGGCGGTAGGAACTTCCAGTGTTTTTGTTCCTTGAACTACATCCCAACTCACTGCAAACGCGGCAGAGAATGGCTATCGACAAGTGCGAGTACCACAAGGTGTAGTTGTTCCAGCGCATCTCTCTGTCTGTCTCTCTCTCTCTCCATCCTCTGGGGCAATACCTTTTCCATTTCGTCTGCTATGACCAAGAGGTCGGCTGATAATTCTTATGTCTCTTAAATAAAATGTCACAGATTTATTTACATTTGACAGATATTTGTCCTAATCTTTGTTGTTAACACAACGTTTCTGCTGATATACCCTCCAGCCTTCATCAGGTGTCCTGGGGAAATTTCGAAACTCGGTTCTCATTCTTAAGGTATATTTGTTATTTTTATTGTTATTATTATTAATATTATTATTGTTGTTGTTGTTGTTATTATTATTATTATTATTATTATTATTATTATTATTATTATTATTATTATTATTATTATTATTATTATTATTACTATTATTATCCAGTAGTTTTATTTTTATAACGTGCTTTCTCTTCACTACCGAGCGCAGCTCTGTGCGCCTTGGGTATGTGCTGTGGTTTGTTGTGATGCTCTT
>NC_068986.1:87604334-87605693 GCF_001194135.2 Octopus bimaculoides | reverse complement strand
TCTGTGTGTATTGGCATATCCCAGAGTATGGTTGCTTTCTCGTTCTCTGTGACCTTTTCTGGCGTGTGTTTATACCATCTTTTTTCTGTTGTTATTCCATAGTGTTGGCATAGCTTCCAGTGTATATAGGTTCCAGCTCTTTCGTGTCTGTGAATATATTCCTTCTTAGCCAGGACTGGGCAGCCTATTATTCAGGAACTGAATAATAATAATAATAATAATAATAATAATAATAATAATAATAATAATGATAATAATAATAATAATAATCAGCTGACTCTGTAGTACATCTTCAGCGTTACAAGCTGTGCAAAGGCAATAATAATAATAATAATAGTAATAATAGTAATAATAATAATAATAATAATAATAATAATAATAATAATATTGAAAAATACCTTGGAATTTCCCCAAGACACCTGATGAAGGCTGGAGGGTATATCAGCTGAAACATTGAGTTAACAACAAACAAGATGAGGACAAATATCTGTCAAATGTAAATAATGTACATAATTCCTCATCTCTTAATTATAGAACTGTTTCACAGATTTATTGACTAAAATTAAATTGGGATAATTGTTGAGAATATATATACAGGGAGAAACAGAGGAGGATAGAGAGGACACAAAAGAGTGAGAGAGAGCGGGGTGACAGTAGAAGTAATGACCAGGGGAATGTCAGTCAGACCTATAACAGGAATTGAAATGTTATATCTGTTAAATGTGGTGTGCTGGAAACAGCTGTGTATTAAAGAATTTGCAATTTACAAATTTGGGTTTAGGAAGTCACGGGTAGAATGTGTGTGTCTGTATATATATGTATGTATATATATATGCGTGTGTATGTGTATATGTATATATGTTTGTATCAATAAATATATATGTATATTTATATATATATATATATATATACACATACATATACGTCTACATATATAAGCAACTATAACACATACTCACACACACGCACATATGTTAAAGGGTTGGAATGCAATACATGGGGAGTTGTCACTCTACGGTGGTCATTTTGACCTCTGACATTCAATAAGGAAACGACCTAACATTAACCACATGGGGTTGAGAGCAAAATATTTGGGCTATTAATTTTTGATATAATTAGGAATAAATAGCTTCCCTTCAACCATCATACTTTTTTCCTGGACATTTTATTTGCCCTTTATTACACACATATTCACACGCAGGCACACACATAGATACACTAACACATATATACATACATACTTATAGGGAGAGTAGGGAAAGATATAGAGAAATACATTTATATATATATAGAGAGAGAGAGAAATACATTTATATATATATAGAGAGAGAGAAATACATTTATATATATATATATATA
>NC_068986.1:87602698-87604057 GCF_001194135.2 Octopus bimaculoides | reverse complement strand
GAAGTCTCTGTCTCTTTTGAATATGAAAATTTAAAAGTTTAAAAATCTTATATATATATATATATATATATATATATATATATATTAAAAAAGTTGTTTTGTGGTTAAGTTACACCAATCTCAACTGGTGCGATATAGATCAGCTGTCTCTATGCTGTAACTATTAAGAATTGGTACAAGAGATAGCGAAGTATGAATTAATTAAGCAATACTGAATAGAGTTTATCTGATATCGTGTACCAAAGATATTAGCACATTCAAGTGACCTGATAAATTATTTACATATAAAGTTAGATATCACAGTATATGTCTGTGATATATTTTAGATGGAATTTAAGCTAATGATTTCTTACATAAAAGAACGTAATAGTTTATTTTTTAACACGGTTTCACTAAGTTCAGTTAGATGCAGGACTTAATATAAATTTCATAGAAGTTAATGAGTTTCATAGAGATGAGAATTAGAACATTAAATTATCATTTTATGCAATTGATGAGCAGCATCATTAGCGCGGTATTTACTCAAGCTCTTTAAGTTCTGAGTTCAAGCAGAACAGAAGTTAATTTCACTTTTTGTTTTATCAAATATTTATTGACATTTCATCCAAGTCTTTACTTTTTGTGTTCAAATTCCGCCGTGGTTGACTTGACATTTCATCCTTTCGACGTCAATAAAATAAGTATTATACCAATTGAGCTCAGGGGGGATGTGATAAACTACCCACCACCTCCAAAATTGCAGGCCTTGTGCCAAAATGTGAAACATTTGTTAGAAGGCGATGAGCTAGTTGTATCGCTGACACGTTGGTGAAAATATTTTGTTGCATTTCTTCTGACGTTAATGATCTGAATTTAAATCACGCCGAAGTCATCTTTCGTTTTTCGTCCTTTCAGGGTCAATGAGATAAAGTACTAGTCAATCATAATTGCTGACCTTGTGTAAGGACTTGAAAAATAATGCAGGTAGCTGGCAGAGTAATTAGAGCGTCAGACAAAAACGTAGAAGTTTTACGATTCACTACGTTCTTAGTGCGAATTTCGCCGGGGTCAATTTTGCCGTTCTCTAGCAATGCACTTCAAGTGTCAGTTGTATCCCGAAAAAGATATGTGGTCTTGTAGTTATCGTGTTGTGAATAGGCGTGAAGGGTCCTGCATTTAATTCTTAGACTAGTCTGGTGTCGTGATTTTGATTAAGGCGCATCGTTCCATGCGGGCCTGTCTATTCAACTATAAATGAGGACCAAATGGCTGCTAATGCAGCCCTCCTTTTAGTCTCCACATCCTCGGTACTACACTAGGACATAGGCAGAAACGTTGAGAGAGAGAGAGAGAGAGAGAGAGAGAGAGAGAGAGAGAGAG
>NC_068986.1:87601146-87602659 GCF_001194135.2 Octopus bimaculoides | reverse complement strand
GAGAGAGAGAGAGAGAGAGAGAGAGAGAGAGAGAGAGAGAGAGAGGGGTATTTTAAATAACGATCTTATCTTTATTAAAGTTTACATAAATTGAGAGAGAAGGAGAGGCAGAGAGGGCATACAATTTATAGAACCGCCTTAAAATTGTATGCTTAAAATTCATTACAATGACAGATCTATTGTCCTTTTAATGTGGTCAAATTGTTGATGCTCGTATAGCAGGCGCTAGCGTAACGAAAACAGCTGAAATATTTGGTGTATCAAGAAGTACTGTCTCGAAAATAATTGCAGACTTTGAGAAAGAGGGAAAAACCTCCTCGTCGAAACAAAACTTTCAGATAGGGACCGTTGGATTCTTGCGCGAATTGTTAGAAAGCATCACAAAAGTACAGCTCCCAAAATTACTGCAGAGCGATTAATGACCACCTCGAGAACCCAGTTTCCATAAAAACTGTTCGCCGGGAGCTACACAAAGCTAGATTTCACGGGAGGGCTGCAATCAGAAAACCACTACTTTCAAAAACAAACGTTGCAATGCATTTAGAGTGGAGTAAAACCTACAGAATTGGTCCCTAGAGCAGTGGAAGAATGTTATTTTCTCGGAAGAGTCAGCCTTTACCTCATTTCCGACTACCGGCCGAGTATACGTGCGGAGACAGACAAAACAAGTATTTGACCCAAACTGCCTTCTTCCAACTTTTAAATGTACAAGAGGATCTGTAATGATCTGGGGGGTCTATATCTTGGAAATCCGCCGGCTCAATGGTTTCCTTTCATGACAGAAATAATAGTCAAGACTATTTAAGCATTTTATCTGAACAAATTCATCCTATGGTTGCGGAACAGTTTCCGGAGAGAAACGCAGTCTTTCAGGATGATTGATAATGCATCAATTCACACAGCTAATGTTGTTGCGAAGAATATTCTAGTGAAGTTGAACATCTTTTCTGGCCACCACAGTCCCCAGATCTCAATATTATTGAACATTTACGGTGCATTTTAGTAAAACAAGTAAGGAGTCAATATCCTCCACCATCATCATTACAAGAACTGGAGACTGTTTTAGTTGAAGAATGGAGAAAAATTCCTTTCGAAACAATTCAAACTTTGTACGATTTCATACTTCGTAGAATTCAAGCTGTAATTACTGACAAAGGCAGTCCTACCTACATTGAAATTAATTTATTTGAAATTTTAAGGTGTTTCCATTATTTTGTCCAACCCCTGTATATATACATATTTATGTACGAGGTGGAGCGTTAGATACACATATACATAAAATATACTTATATGTACATTTACATAGATAAACACGCGCAGATGAACAAGCAGCCACACACGCGCACACACACACACACAGATGCACACATACATACACAAATATATGCAAATACATATATATATATATATATATATATATACATATGTGCATATACATATATATATATATACATATATGCATATACATATATATATGTATGTATGTGTATATATATATATATATATATATATA
>NC_068986.1:87596470-87600083 GCF_001194135.2 Octopus bimaculoides | reverse complement strand
TATATATATATATATATATATATATATATATATATATATATATGTATGTATGTATATATGTATGTATGTATGCATGTATGTATGTATGTATGCATGTATATATATGTATATATACAGTTTTTGAATGATTTTAATTAGCATTATATTCATGTGCGTGTTAATAGATGAAATGGATGAATACTATAATTGCTTCAGCTATATATATATATATATATATATATATATATATACATACACACACACACACATATATATATATAGAGAGAGAGAGACGGAGAGAGACAGAGAGATAAAAGTATACATGTATATGTACATACACGGATAAGCACATATTAAATATACACTTATTTATATTTGTTTATACACACATACATAATATTTGAAATATAATCTAAATATAATGCATAAAATGTCCGTAATATATGCATATACTTTTACATACGTGTATGAATATAAATATATGCGTTGTGTGTGTGCGAGTGTGTGTATACATATGTATATATTACGTATACATAAATATATCTATAAGAATGTGTAACTCCATATACATATATTTCCATATCAATAAATGTATGGCTACGGTGGTATGAGCGTGCTTCATAATTTTTCTAGAACGCAAATGTTTATTCCCCTCACATATATACATTTCAATATCCCAATACACACACACACACATACACACACACACACACGCACACACACACACACATACACACACACACATAGGCATACACAAAACAACAACGCAATTTTAGTATTTATTCTAACGTATAACAACTTATACAAAAAATAGTTTCCCACACACTTATACATATGTGCACGTTTGCGTTTGGGCATCACACTACATACATTATCTATGCGTGTGTGGGGTACGTATGTAAATGTGCGTGTGTCTGTGCATGTATGTGTGTGTGTGTGTGTGTGTGTGTGTGTGTGAGTGTGTGTGTGTGTGTCCGTGTGCATATATGAATATATTCATGAAGGCATAGCCAACCAGTTTAAATGAAATCTACATTAAAACTCTCAGTAAAATGTTTTCTTAACATGTTAATTAAACTTACATTAAATGATAGAGAATTCAATACTTTATGGTAATCACAGCTAGTAATGTCGCTTTATATTTTCTCTCTACCCTCTTTCTCCCCTTCTCTATCTCTCTAGGTATGTTTCATATATATATGTTTATATATATATATATACACACACACACACGCACACATGTATATATACACACATATACATATATATATATATATATATACATGTACATATATATATATATATATGTGTGTATACACGCATAAATGTGCATACATATATGGGGAGAGAGAGAGATGTATATGTAGATATATGTGTGTATATATGTAGTTATGCATGTATGTATCTGTTTGTGCTTCTGTATGTGTGTGTGTGTTTGTGTGTGTGTGTGTGTGTGATTGAAGCCCAGTCCACTGGGAAGAGAGACAGTACATGAAGCAAAAATATGCATACCAGCTTCCCTCTCGTCAGCTACTGACTCAAAGTTTAAAGCAATTATATCAACAAGACTGCTGACTTCGAATTGCCTCTAGATGTATAACAAGTTCTACCCAAGAATGGAGTGCTGAGGATGGGTTAAATTGAAAATTTACGAAAACTTAGGAGCAAGAAACAATTAAGCCTCTTCATTTGAAGAAGCGACGCAAAATAAATAGCATTTGTTGCAAAAAGAAAAAGAACACGGGACGACTTAGAAGAATATATTTGTTTCAACTTTTTGCATAATGCCAGCAATTTCGGAGGAGTGGATCAGTCGATTATATCGATCCTTGAGTTCAAGTGATGATTATTTTATCGACCCCAAAGACAAAGTCAACCCCGGCGGCATTTGAACAAGTAACAAGAAAATATGAAAAAGGGTATTTCTTTCGAAGGAATAAGCATTTGGCATATCACTGAAACGTTAACTATAGCCTGTTGGGCGTTAGTTGAACAAAGAGAAAAAGCATAACGGTTTATTTTGGTGATATTCTCCTTCAAATTGTTTTCTGTATGATGGCATCACTGAAAGCAATTAAAAAAATTTTTTGCCTAGTGTTTAGCAAAAAGGACACCGTAAATATGGCCGGGAAAACCTACACCTGCATGTTCCTCGGAAATATCTATGCACAAAAGCTTCTTCCATTTAAGGCAATATGTTGTTGCGTGATGGAATAACACAACTGGCTGCAATACGAATCTAATCCGCTTGGATCAGTCAAATGCTTTCGATAGTATCGATCTTCGATATTTGACAGATATTTCCATTTCCGTTTCCAAAATCTACTGTATTTAACGCCTCAGTGGTCAAATAAAATGGATTCCTATCAGAACTGTTTTTATTTATGCTCTCGGTCACTTGAGTGAGTCCGCTTACATAGCACCTATAACTTTTGGTAACCGAGTCCTTGCTATGGAAGTTGGAGAAATTATAAGTATTCATGTCGGCATCTTTGTGATTCCCATGCTAGACACCGCAGAAATCGAGATTCTGGGCCCACTGCTACAGTAATACGATTTGGTAGTATGAACATGCATTAACTGTCGGTAGGCTTGCAATTCGGAAATTAAAGAAACAAAGGAGAAGCCAGCCTGAGCTGTGAGTTACTGGCAGACTGGTTCTCTAAGGCGCTTCATGTCCGACTTTGGCTTTGGATAGGAATTGCAACGAGGTTACGACCAGAGTGGCTAATTTTTCCCAGAAGCTGGTTTAAAGGAAGCCAAACTTGATAGCGTGCGCAGAGATAGCAGGCGAGCGGGCAGAATTATTAGTGCGTCGAAGAAATTACCTTGCTATATTCTTTGGGGTCTTTACGATCAGTGTTCAAATCTGGCTAAGGTTAACTTCAGCTTTCATTCTTTCGGAGTTAATAAAATTAAGTTCTAATTAATAAAATTAAGTTCTAGTTAATAAAATTAAGCCCTAGTTAATAAAATTAAGTTCTACTCAAGTGCTGTGCTCTACAGTATCCACTAACACATTCCCTTCAAAATATTTGACCTTATAACCAAACTTTATTACCATTTGGCCAACCTGCTTTATACTAGTTCGCATCTGCTTTGGTGAAGTGTCTCATTCTTCTTGTGGAAGGAATGCATTCCATTAGTTAGGAAGTCCATCTGTTGCCAACTGAAAACCCGACATGACATAGCAGATAATACGCAGGGGTGCATTAATGATGCTATATCTACAGACGTTCTTAGAGAGTGAGAACGAAGGGACACCCACTGCTATTTTATTTCATTTTGTTCTTATAGCCATAGTCCTGAGGCAAACAAAGACGAAGTCTGGGCACCTTGACAAACTGATTATTGAAAGACGATAAAGTTTTCTACCAAATAATGTTGTACTTGCTAGGTCACGCTTCGCATTACATAGAATATAAGCAGTTAGAAAAAGCAATGATTACCCGCGGAAACTCGAGGCGTGGACGAAAATCAACTGGACAATCTGTCCCGCAGGACTTTCAGCCATCGACTTTGCCAACTTTCAAGAATCCTTGCCTAAGAGTGCTACCAGGAAGCATTGCTGGTTTGAGATATATTCCAGTGAAAGCAAATGCCTGTGTTTGTGTGCGTTTGCAGGTATATATAT
>NC_068986.1:87595531-87596169 GCF_001194135.2 Octopus bimaculoides | reverse complement strand
ACGTGGTACATGTAAAGAATTAGCAGTCGCTCGGGGAAGGAAAGAAAGGGTGTTTTACGTTTCGAGCAAAGCTCTTCTTCAAAAATAGGAGACAGTGGCAAGTCCAATAGAAAAGGAAGATGGAGAAAAAACAAATCGCTAACGATTCACATGTGATTATATATATATGTGTGTGTGTGTATGTGCGTACGTATATGATGCACAATATCCTATATATCTACACACACACACACACACACACACACACACACGCACGCACACACACATATATATATATAACCATATGTGAATCGTTGGCGATACACACACACATGTATGTATGTATGTATGTATGTATGTATATGATGCAAAATATCCTACCACTACGGAGACACCAGCTGGATGGGTTGAAACGATCGTCGAGCTAAATAAAGATTTGTAAGAAATCCATCTTCCGTTTCCTTTATCAATTATTAACTGAACACATACTGTGGATCTCCTGACTTTGATCCAGTAAAAATTATATCGTAACTGTGGATGACATCAGGTCGCCCAAACGGTGAATGCGTTTTCATAGCCATATAACTCAAAGTATATTTTAATATACGTATACCCAGTCCGAATAGCTACATACATACATATATATATATATATATATA
>NC_068986.1:87590693-87593015 GCF_001194135.2 Octopus bimaculoides | reverse complement strand
GAGAGAGCGAGCGAGAGAGCGAGCGAGAGAGTAAAACAGAGAGAGAGAGAGCGAGCGAGAGAGTAAAACAGAGAGAGAGAGAGAGAGAGAGAACAGCAGAAAAATGTGAAAAACTCCAAAGTAACAGCGGTCTGCGAACAGCACCAGCAACAACAACAGCAGCGGCAACTGCGGCGGCACCAACATCATAAGCAGCAGAAGGAGGGGAAGAAGGAGTATGATAATTATGAAAGGGAGGAGACTATAAAGTGTAGCTGCCCTAAATATTTATGTTTATGAATATTAAAAGTGAAGTAGAAAGATTATTATATTGTTGCTAGAGATATTTTCTCAAATCGTGGGAGGAGGACTGGTTTATGTATTTCATGGCGGTTTATTGGTTGATCTCTAGTTGGATTGGTTCTGTAAATTGTGTGCTTAAATACACACGCAGATATATATACACAAGCACGCGCATTCACAAACGTACACGCTCGTACACGTAAGCACACACATACACACAGACGCGGCACGCACGCACGCACGCACGCACGTGCGCGCGTGTACACACAAAATGCGCATGTTGTGCGTATGCACGCATATATGTATATATATGCATATGCGTATATATAAGCATATATACGTGACTGTATTGTATGTGTGTGTGTGTGTGTGTGTGTGTGTTACATACATATAGATAGATAGGTAGACAGACAGACAGGGAGATAGATAGATAGATAGATAGATAGACAGATAGATAGATAGATAGATAGATAGATAGACAGACAGATAGATAGATAGATAGATAGATAGATAGATAGATAGATAGACAGATAGATAGATAGATAGATAGATAGATAGACAGATAGATAGATAGATAGATAGATAGACAGATAGATAGATAGATAGATAGACAGACAGGTAGACAGACAGATAGACAAATATATAGACAGACAGACAGATAGATTGACAGGCAGACAGACATAAATATTTGGATGGATAGATGGATTGACGCATATACATGCATACATATATACATACATAGATACATAGATACAGACAGACGGACAGACAGGCAGACAAGCAAACTGACAGACAAACAAACTGATCGATAGATAGATTGATAGATAGATAGACTTGATGTACGCATTTGAACCAGCGCTACAATCACACACATACACGCGCATGCACACGTATATACAAACACACCCGCTTGTGCTAGAAATAGGCTCAGGTGAAGCTGTGCTTTCAGAAAGTGCCCTTAGTCACCTGGCGGTCAGGGTTCAAATCGACTACTCATCGCCTTTGATAAACGTGTTGTACTCTACCCACGAATTCACTATTAATATCCTTGTGAAATTTGGTTTACGGAGAATGTCTGTAAGCCCGTTTTCATAAATGTGTGTATATGTGTGTATATACTCTTTTTACTCTTTTACTCTTTTACTTGTTTCAGTCTTTTGACTGTGGCCATGCTGGAGCACCGCCTTTAGTCGAGCAAATCGACACAAGGACTTATTCTTTAGAAGCCTAGTACTTATTCTATCGGTCTCTTTTGCCGAACGGCTAAGTTACGGGGACATAAACACACCAACATCGGTTGTCAAGCGATGATAGGGGGGACAAACACACACATACAAACATATACACACACATACATATATATATACATATATACGACGGGCTTCTTTCAGTTTCCGTCTACCAAATCCACTCACAAGGCTTTGGTCGGCCCGAGGCTATGGTAGAAGACACTTGCCCAAGATGCCACGCAGTGGGACTGAACCCGGGACCATGTGGTTGGTAAGCTAGCTACTTACCACACAGCCACTCCTACGCCTATATGTATATATATATATGTGGATATGCATGTAGATATGTGTGTATATGGGAGTGTGTACGCATGGTATATTGTCGCTACGGAATATAAAGCTGCGACGGAATGTAAAGTAAAAACAGAAAAGAATAGATACATGCATTGGAAAAAAATTTGACTTATCTAAGTTAGAAAACAGAAAACGCACAAACAGCCCCATTCGCTTGTTTCGCAAGAATCTCTACGAAAATAGATTAACGCCAGAGATTTTGGTGTGTATGACGACAATAACCGAAGGCTGATGGTCCCAAATCAATATTGAAATCGATATAACAGAGAGTACTTTGTGATATCGAGAGTACTCTATCAAATCGATATGACAGAGAGTAGAACAGATAAAGCTACTGTCAGAGTCCGACCAAAAACTACTCTACTTCTGGAAAAAAAAACGAAGCCGGTACTGAAGTTAGTTTGGTATCTACATATATATATGCATGTATATACACATACATACATACATACATACA
>NC_068986.1:87587673-87589894 GCF_001194135.2 Octopus bimaculoides | reverse complement strand
ATATATATATATATATATATATATATATATAACGAGTAGAGTAATTTGCTTGAAGCGGTGCAACATGTGTAAATCAGACAAATGTCTACAAAAAAATATTTTTATATATATCTTTAAGCCAACCCTGCGTTTCAGGAAAAATTCTCTTTCCAAACAAAAGAAAGTAAATAGTCAAGAAAGAAAAGGAGTGTATCTAAATTTCTAGAATTTTTTTTCTTTTTTTTCAATTTGAAAAGATGAACTTTTCCAGAAAAGTTACATGATCATTACACCACGTATAAGGTAATCATTTCCCGTTATTTTCATTCGTCTTACATATTTGGCTTTGCATTCATTGCTCAGACGTTTTTGAAAACATTTATCGTACTTAGCTTTACATCTGTTATTCGGGAAAAGGTGGGGAGCTGTGATGACTCGAGCTTCCTATGTTATTATACAGAATGTCATAGTACACAGAGAATTGATGCTTATATGATAATGAGAGCAAAAATAATTACGAACCAGAGTAATTGCAACAAAGACACTACTAATAAACATGATTAATTTAGACACAACAGTCATCAATTCTGAGGGGAGAGAATTAGTCAGCAGCATTGATCTTAGTTTTTCATTGTTTCTTTATTATATAGATCTCGGTTGGATGGAAAGCAAAGTTGCGCGACACAGGATTTGAAAAACATCAAATTGTTCTAAAAATGCTGCCGATCCAACAATTTAATGATGTTATTAATAATGGTTTCCAATTTTTTTCCACAAGGGCAGTTTATGGGAGAGGATCAAGACGATTAGATCGACCCCAGTGCATAACTAATACTTATTCAATCGACCCCGAAAGGATGAAAGGCAAAGTCGACCTCGGCGGAATTTGAACTCAGAAAGTAGCAACTGGCGAAATACCTGTATGCATTTCGCCCGGCGCGCTAACAATTCTGCCAGCTTAATGATTCTATTAATAATAACATGAATATTAGCAAAAATACCACTGCCAATAATAATATACATTGTAGTAATATTTATGACTAAAATAAGGCGACGAGCTGGCAGAACGTTAGCACCCCGGGGGAAATGCTTAGCGATATTACGTTCCGGTATTTAGCGGTGTTTAAATTCCGCCGAGGTCGACTTTGCCATACATCCTTTAAGCATCGATAAATTAAGGACTAGCTGCGTACTGCGGTCGATCTAATTAACTCCCCCAAAATTTCGGGCCTTATGCCTAGAGCTGAAAAGAATAATAATCGTTATCCGTCGTAACCAAATACTTGCAATAAAGACTATATTTGTAAAAAATTTTAATAATACTAATCATTAAAACCACATTATTGATGATAGAAGGATATTGGAAAATTTACTGCTTGACAGTATGGTTGAAGAAGCCATTAGGTGAAACTTAAAATTCCCACTCAAAACTAATGATTCAAAATTAATTAGACTGATCTACTTACTTTCATATTCATTCTCCAGTCAACTTATACTGACGTATTATCCTTAAGATTACTATATATTTGTTTATGAGAAGGATAATGGAACGAAACTGTGGAACAGCGAGACACTGTCATTCCTTTGCAAAGAGAATATATGAAATACTCTTTTTCGTGAATTGAGTTCAATTTTCTCTATTTCTAGAACGAAACACACAAACGTATATACACGCCCACGCCAACGTATATACATATCTATCAGTCTATCTATATACCTTTTTAGCTGTTACCAATGTATATTTGTGTGTGCGTGTGTGTATGTGCGTGTGTGTGTGTGTGTGTGTGTGTGTGTGTGTGTGTGTGTACACATAGATTTACTGTTTTACAGTTCCAAATATATTATGTACGTCCAGCCAGCTTCCAGTCTAACAGTTAAGCAAAAACTATCCTTGGTATACACAAACTACTTGTAAAATACTAAGCAAATGTAGGAGAAGTTACGACGAACACAGATGTACATGATTCTCTGCTACGCACGGTTCACCATTGTCGTTGCTTTGAAACCTGTACTGGATGTTTCAAGTGCGTTTGGATGCTTAACTAGAACGAAACGTCAGGGAACATTTTATTGCAATAAGTTTCAGAGAAATAATGTTATATATATATATACTCTTTTACTCTTTGACTTGTTTCAGTCATTTGACTGCGGCCATGCTGGAGCACCGCCTTTAGTCGAGAAAATCGAACCCAGGACTTATTCTTTGTAAGCCTAGTACTTATTCTATCGGGTCACTTTTTGC
>NC_068986.1:87586045-87586610 GCF_001194135.2 Octopus bimaculoides | reverse complement strand
TATATATAATATATATATATGTGTGTGTGTGTGTGTGTGTACATACGATGGGCTTCTTTCAGTTTCTGTCTACTAGATCCATTTAAAAGGCTTTAGTCGGCTCGTGGCAATAAAAGAAGACACTTGGCCAAATGCTACGCAGTGGGACAAAACCTGGAACCATGTGATTGGAAAACAAGCTTCTTAACGACATTGGTTACAAATGTGTGCGTGTGTGTGTATATATGTATGTATGTGTGTGTGTGTGTGCATGTGTGTAAGTGCGTGTGTGTATATGTGTGTGAATTTAGATAAATAGTAAAACATAGCCGTCACTCGTGCGTGAGTGTGACCTATGGGCAATTATTACGTTTTCGCTAATTGTCTTAGTTGCCTATAAGACGCGAGGAGTTATATACATACTTTCTTAGCCATCTTATTGTCAAACCTACAAAGAACTGGCCATGTGTTCTATCTATCTATCTATCTATCTATCTATCTATCAGTTTATCTCTCTGTCTATATGTGTGTTTGTCTGTTTATGTGTGTATGTATGCATGTGTGTGTGAGTGTATATATATATATA
>NC_068986.1:87585862-87586035 GCF_001194135.2 Octopus bimaculoides | reverse complement strand
GTGTGTGTGTGTGTGTGTGTGTGTGTGTGTGTGCTGATATATATGTTTGTGTATTTACATATTTGTGTCTATGTGTATGTTCACGTAGGAATATGTGTGAGAATGTAAGTGCATCTATGTTCATGTGCTCGCGTTATATGTGTGTATACCTATGTGTTTCAGTATGTCTGTGT
>NC_068986.1:87582122-87585852 GCF_001194135.2 Octopus bimaculoides | reverse complement strand
ATATATATATATATATATATATATATATATATGTCTGTGTGTGTATGTAATTGTGTATATATATTTGTGTGTATATGTATGCATGTTTGGCGGGATGGAAGAATATGCACATATACATATATAGAGAGAAAGAGGGGGAGAGAGAGATACATATATTCGTGTGAATATCTGTATGTGTGCGTGTTCGTACGCGCGTGTGTGTGTGTGTGTTTGTGTGTGTGTGTGTGTGTGTGTGTGTGTGTGTGTGTGTGCTGATATATATGTTTGTGTATTTACATATTTGTGTCTATGTGTATGTTCACGTAGGAATATGTGTGAGAATGTAAGTGCATCTATGTTCATGTGCTCGCGTTATATGTGTGTATACCTATGTGTTTCAGTATGTCTGTGTGGTGTGTGTGTATGCATAGATAGATAGATAGATACATAGATAGATAGACAGATAGACAAGCATGATGTACTATAAAAAAATATTCAGAATCCCCTCTATATAATATCAATGTTAAAAGTGAAGAGACGATAAATGTGTTGGCTGCTCGATATGTTTGTTGGTGTAGATCTGTAATAACTACTGCACACCAAACACACGTACACAGCATCAATAGTGGAATGTGTGTGTAGTGAATGAGAAGATACATGACTGTGCTAATGTCGGTGGTGGTGACAGAGCAGTTGTGTTACGATCGGTGCTGATTGTAAAGCTGGATGCAGGCTGCAAGAATTCCGGATTCCTGAAACAGCACACACGCTTAAATGCTTTACAAAACCACTATGCTATATATATATATATACATGTAGATATACATCCATGTAGAGACAGATAGATAAATAGACAGATAGATAGATAGATAGATAGATAGATAGATAGATAGATAGATAGATAGATAGATAGATAAAAAATATAAAAGATGTAGTTATTAGAGTATATGTGTATGTGCGTGTGCCTCTGTGTGTGTGTGTGTGTGTGTGTGTGTGTGTACATATATTTATAGATATATATATATAAAATGTATATATTAATATAGAAATAGAAATAAGAAAATATTTACGCGGGATATAAGAGCACACATTCAAACACAGAAACTCAAATATACTCATATGTTTACTCTTTTATTCGTATTTTAAGGTCTTTCGTCTCCCTGCCCCTTTGTCACAAGGAAGGACCTGGGACATGTGATCGTGATGGTTAAAGTTGCTGCTGAATAGCTACAAGAGATGCAGTAAGAGAATACCAGAAGGAACAATGTTTGTGGGAGGAAGAATGCAGGAGTTAGGTACGGGATAAAATATAAATGAGGAAAATAGATAGACGTATGAGTTGAGAGATCTAAATTAGAATTGCCATGATAAGCCAGCGTCAAGAAGCAGAAGTCACAAGAGTTGTGTTAGAAAACCATTAAGAAGTTGTACTTTTTGTCCTGGTGATGGAGTGTTTTCAGGATCGACTCCATGCCTATCATTCGGGTGTCCGTTTTCAGAATATTTTCTAGGATATATACTTATTCATAGTAGCAGATCCATTCTAACTGTAGGTGTAATATTCTACTGTGTATCCCAATTAAATTTTGTATATGGTTAGTATTTTCTGAAGGGTACAATCCACTTTTCCGAAGCAATTTTGTTTTATATTATGTTTAAGAGTTGAGGACACAACATTGTATTCATGATGTGTATACTAGTTGCATACACATCATGAAAATTGATGTTACCCTTTTTGGGGATGTTTTCAAGGTCTCCGATAATAGATTCGGTGAAGGTTTAGCACGCTGTTTCTAAGCTTCATATACATGAGAAATAAGCACAGAAATTTAGGTGAAAGTAAAGGATTTCATCACCTGTTTATCAGTGGGTGTTGTTGGAGAAGTATTGGAAGAGGAATGTGGGTGATATAACCGAACCGTGGAGCACACCAGAGTTGATAGTCTGTGGGGCGGATATATATCCATTACCACATGCTGTGATAGTAGTGCTTGAACAGATGACAAAGAGTTGGTAAATGCATGCCAGATACGAGTGAAATTCTTTGTCGATACCAGGTACCACATTCACTAAATTTTCTACTAGTTAGTGACATAAGAGTCTACAAGTGGAACAGGTTTTACAGAAGTCGTACTGCTGGTAATTAAAGAGCGAGAGAGATTGAAGCTGTTGGAGAATGTGTCGCTTAATGATTGTCTACATCAGCTTTGAGATATTAGAAGTAAGAGCGATAGGGTGGAAGTTCATAGGATCAGACGTAATGTACGTCTTAGAAATGGCGCAATGTATTTCCAAAGATGGAAATGGGTTTCTTCAGTGAGTGAAAGAGAGAGTATAAGTGTGGAGAGCGATTGTGATTGAAAAGCTTGTTGATAATAGGAGTTAGTTTTAGGTCTAATGTTTTGGGTTATGGAAGGGATATTGGTCAGAGTTGATGATTTTGTTGAGTAATGAACGAAGAGGTTTCGCATTTGGTGTGAAGAGGTAAATGATGATAAATCGAGAGGAATATCAGCGTGGGGTTTACCTTTTGTGTGCCATGTGGAGTTGGACGCAACGTGGGCAGCAAATAAGGAGAATTTTTCTGTTGTGGTGCTGTTTACAGACCCACAATTGTTCGGTTGAAAGGAGTAAAGGAAGATTTAGTAAAGCTGAGTTTCTCAACAACGGAGAAGAGACCGAAAAGACGCTTGTTGTTTGAAGGATGCAAGACCTAATGGGCTGGGTGATTGATGAAATGATTTCGAGCGATGGCCTTACAGGACTTATGGTGGTGGGTAAAAGTTGTTCGCTTTCTAATTTTTTTTTTTTCTTTTTTCTCAAACGTAGTAGGTCATGTTCTTTTCCTGAGCTGCTGCAACGCAACCATAAGTGAAACACTTGGATATTATAGGATTATGAGTAATGTTTCTACGAAAGATATGGGGGATTGTGTTTTAAGACTAGCTTCATTTTTTTTTGCTTAGATGTCTATGAAAGGTCAGGGTTGAAGCACATGTGTTACAAGGGATAATTACCACAGAACAAGTGGAACTTTAAGTAGTCAATAAAATTGATGTACCTTCGAAAACTGAAGTAAGATTGTGCATTGTGTGAGTGCGTGCTCAACATGGAAATGTATTAATCGGATGTATGATAAGAACGACTTCGTGGCGGAATTTTTTCTACGCACATTAGTTTCAAATACCGTTTTATTTTCTACAAAAACTGTTTATTTATTATTTTTTCAACAGGAAATTCAGTTCTTTTAAAGGAGAATTTTATTTACATTAACGTTATTTTATTTTAGATAACAACAGAACTTGTGTTTATAAATATATGCGAGGCAACACAGCTTAGTCGGAAGAGGGTTGGACGTCAGTTCGTTGAGTGATAGTCTCACTTTCCGGACTGGGCACGATCGGTTCATGCGAAACACGTATCAGTCCCCGTTATTTCATTGCATTCAGCAAAAAAATGAAAATAGTAACAGCTACGGTTTGGCATTACGACGAACTGAACGAGATGTACTGTACATTCTGGGTGGCTCATGCCACACGGAAACCAGAATGGAGATGGGCGTTCGGTGTTGGATTTAAGCCTCACTGTCACTAAATTTATATACACGTGTATGTTTATGCGTTTATTAATGTAAGTGTAGGAGTGTAGGCATAAATATATACGCATATAGATATATCTATCTATATACATGCACACACACACACATACACACACACACACACATATATATATATATATATATATATATATA
>NC_068986.1:87580972-87582070 GCF_001194135.2 Octopus bimaculoides | reverse complement strand
TGTGTGTGTGTGTGTGTGTGTGTAGAATATGAGGGATTTATTTCACTGGTGATCTAAACGAATAGGTTCCAAGTAAACGGCCGAGACTGGAGCTAGGGGTCCGTATTAGGCTTCCGAGTTAGTAAGTATATTTTAAATTAGAGGAAAAAGGACAACAACAAAAAATGTAGGACAGGTATCTCAAGTCAATTAGAATATTTAATTAAAGGAAGGGGAATCTGAAGTCTTACAGCTGTTTCTGGGATATCCCAAGTGATAGGCAAGCATGTCTGTACACTGGGTACTTTGCCATCAGAGACAAGGTGAGTATATAGGAAAGTTCTAGACATGGAAATTCACAGTCATAAGATGAACTGCGAACTTTATTCTCTTGTCTGTATTCTTCTATCTACTGTTTTACTCTTTATTCTTCTATCTACTATTTTATTCATTATACTATTATTCATAGACAGTGAATTTCCCTGTTTATAATTTTTAGATATACTCACCTTGTCTCTAGTGACGGAATACCTCGTGTGTGGACATGTTAGCTTATCACGTGGGAATATCCCAGAAACAGCTTATTCTAATTAAATATTGTAAATGACTTGAGACACCTATCCTGCTTTGGTTTTTGTTGTCCTTTTCCTTCTAAGATACATATATATATATATATATTTGTGTGTGCGTGTGCGTGTGTGTGTGTGTGTGTGTGTATGTACACACATATATATATATAGATACATATAGCAATAAGAAAATGGAAGAAAATATGCGGTATCCATCGACTTGCAGACAGTGTGATACTGCATATTCTCCTCCATTTTCTTATTGCTATATAAATTTAGGGTAAAATAACCCCCTATACCCGCACCCACTTATTACACTTGGTACAACACTAGAGTAACAATAATTGGGTACCTTCCCAGCAGTATATTGGATATATATTATCCCTTAGTGGGTTGAATCCTCAAACCCTAACTCTCTTGCATTATATAGATACATATATATTTATATTTATATACATGGATGTATAGATAGATTACATAAATTCATACACAAATATTTACTGTGCTGCGCGTGCATGATTGTATAGAAGGAAAGTGTGTGTATATATAT
>NC_068986.1:87572290-87574061 GCF_001194135.2 Octopus bimaculoides | reverse complement strand
ATATATATATATATATATATATATATAGGGGGAGTGTATACAGTTGCGTGAATTATATGTGTATTTATTTATATATATATGTACATAAATACGCACGCGCACACACACATATTTTGGGAGAGATTAAGAGAGTGTAAGAGATAGGGAGAGTAAGAGATGGAGAGAGTAATAAAAGGGGAGAGAGTAAGAGTGAGAAAGTGAGCGAGTGAGAGAGAGAGAGAGAGAGAAAGAGAGACACCAGTCAGACAGAGATAAACAAACGCATACATACACTAACATGTATGCACACATACGTATATTCACACACACACACACACACACACACACACACACATACATATATATATATATATATATATATACCTACATGCATGCATACATACATACTTACATTTATATATACATACACTCGCACTACATACACGCATACATACATTCGAACAATATGTTTAGTTATACACATTCAAAAGTACTCTATAGGAGATCGTAAGATCCCATGGTTTAATGTTACTATAAAAACTTCTACATTTTCAAATGCGACCGAAAAGGCAAGCATGATCAAAAGACAATGTTTTCTACGTCGTTGCGCTACTCTCTTATGAATTTGTAAGTTGTTTTATTCAAATAAGGTGACGTCATGTAAGGGGATATGTCTTCCACTATAACTTAGGGCCTTAGGGCTAGTATTTAGAAGAATAGGCTGCTCTCTGTTCAATAGTATTTCGGAGGTGGGACATGTTTGCCCAATTCTAAGGTATTCATAGAGATATTTATATCGATATGTGGTTTTCCATGTATGTATGCAGGTATGTATGTATGCATGTATGTATGTATGTATGTATGTATGTATGTATGGATGGATGGATGGATGTGTATGAGAGTATCGATGGATGTGTTTGTGTAGCGATGTATGGATGTAAGTAATTGAATCGTTATTTGGATGAATGCATGCATGTATATGCGTGCTTTTATGTGTGTATTCGTATGTATGTATTGGATTGTCCGGAAAGATCGTGCCGATTCATAGTAGCTTACCTTTCGACTTATTTGCCATGAAACCACCTCAATTCTGGGAAGAGGGTATTTTCAAGTTGAAGGAAAGATGGAGACGCATTGTGCAACAAAATGGTTCATATTTGGTTGATTAAAAATGTAATGGCGAGTATTTATTGACCTTTTTCTTTCCTTTAAATATCGGCACGAACTTTGCGGACAACCCAATAGTATGCAAGTGTGAATATGAAAATAGAGGTATTTGTTTGTATGTATATCCTTGGTTTTAGTTTTCAAATTTCCCATCAATGGCTTTTCATTGGGGGTGTAGACAACATCCAAGAAGGTTTTGTATTATATGCATAAGCTTGACTGCACGTATGGCTGTATGGATACCAGCATGTACTTAGGCATGAATAAGCAGGCAATGGTAGCATTGCATATGTGGTTCATATTACTAACTGAATTTCATAATGGCTTTACATATTCTCACAATACCTATGACAGCAAGCAGCTGTAGTCTTTTGATTAGCTGTGTTCGTTCTGGTTTTGCAGAAAGCAGCTTCTCAAGGCAGGTACTCAAGCAATAAATCACACAGCAAAGCGTTCTAATAATTATAAGCAGAAACCTAAAGTTGTAAGTTTATATGAAGTAACCGCTTATTTCTCATCAATCCAGCAGAGATGGTCTGTTTTCTACAATTCTCTAACAATATGTTGTGATCTACTGTGCCATTAAATTTAAATTATCAATTGTATGTTTGCACGTGTGTGTATA
>NC_068986.1:87568055-87572121 GCF_001194135.2 Octopus bimaculoides | reverse complement strand
TATATATATATATATGTATATATATATATATGTGTGTGTGTATGTACACACACACACACACACACACACACGCATATATATATATATATATATATATATATATATAGATAGATAGATAGATAGATAGATAGATAGATAGATGGATAGATGTATGAATGTATGTATATGCATATATATACTTAAAATATATATTACTAAACAGAATTCAAATAATCATCACTCACGAAGTTATGGATAAATATACATTCAATTTTCGTCATACAGTAAACATCCCAACTTATGCACTGGCCCACACTTGAATATAATTATGTGCTCCCATACTAGTGCACACAGTATGCCTGCATGTGTTCCTTAATGCATATGTGCAGAGAAGGACTTGACATACAGTTAGTGCGCACCGGCCCTTCCCTGAGAAAAGCTCTGTCCAAGAACAACATCTCTCATTTCTCCGAGGAGTGCACATTGTCGAACTGCCCTATCAATGACCCTGAATTGTGCCAGAATTCCTATGTTGTGTATGAGAACATCTGTGGCAAATGTGGTGCATCCTACATAGGAAGCACGACAAGAAAACTGCATATACGAATTAAGGAACACACGCAGGTAGACACTTCCTTGAAGGAAAACCTACGGAAATGGCACACCCGGGAATTCACGGTGGGCATCAAGGCAAAACAGCGGAACATGGGCAACCTTAGAATCTCTGAGGCCATCCTCATACACCAAAAGAAACACAAGATCGACAACAGAAGAGAGTTACAGGAAGCTAGCTGGTTGCTATAGCAACACCTTTCCACGCGTCTCCACGCTCACACACACACACATCGGCATCATTCGTCTGTTTCTTGAAAATGGTGTCATAACCCCGAAATATTGAATACAAAGTAAGTCTACTTTAATTCACATATTTGTTTTCTTGAGATTTACCCTGTATTTACTTCGCATAATTTTGGCCTTTTCCACGATCCTGTACACCATTTATTCTACACAATGCTTCACAGTAATTATTCCATTATATATATATATATGTACGTATGAATATATGTATGTATGAATGTATGTTTGTACGTATATATCAATACACACATACATACATACATACATACATACATACATGCATGCATGCATACATACATACATACATACATACATACATGCATGCATGCATGCATACATACATACATACATACATACATACATATGAAATTCAATTACTGACAAAGGAACAGGAAATTATGCAGTGATCTTCATTAGGTTACAACTGTTTCTGCTCTTAGATGCTGTGCATTCAGAACTGAGTGCTTTGCATCTGACTAACTGTTTATTCTGAAGCATATGTATATATGTTCACACCAGGTTATTCGTATTGCTGTACCTAAGCAACATATAAATAAGATATATAAATATATATGCATTTTATTGTATGTATTCACAAACACACATGCGTGTTTGTGTGTGTGCGTGTAGATATATAATGTGATGTGTTCGTGCGTGCGTGCATGTGTATGTGTAGCGGAACGTGCGTTTGTGTGTGTGCGTGTTTGTGTGTGTGCGTGTTTGTGTGTGTGCGTGTTTGTGTGTGTGCGTGTTTGTGTGTGTTTCTGTGTGTGTGTTAATTTCA
Source organism: Octopus bimaculoides (assembly GCF_001194135.2). NCBI lineage: Eukaryota > Metazoa > Mollusca > Cephalopoda > Octopoda > Octopodidae > Octopus > Octopus bimaculoides. The sequence continues at coordinate 87,570,500 of NC_068986.1, read as the reverse complement.
TTCTTTTCGACGAACAAGTATGCTAAAGCATATACGAATGTGTTCACACCACAAACATGCATGCTCGCACCCACCTACATATTACATGCACACACACACACATACAGACATGCACATACAGGCACTCCTTCACTCACTTACACACGTATCTATGCACGTACACTCTCACACTAACGTATTCATACACGATCACTGCTTATTTTGGTCTGGTGAACTAAAGTCTTTTCCTTGCTCTGAGGAATCTGCGACCGCAAGTCTCCAAACGCTACACCAACGCAACAAAAACAACAACAACAACAACAACAACAACAACAACAACAAAAAGAAGATGGAGAATAAATAAATAAATATTCCTATGCATGACTACATGCATTTTTTGTAGTTGTTAGTGTTGTTCTTCTTGATGTCGTTTTTGCTTTCGGTTTTCGTGTTCTAGTGTTTTGGTTAATGGTTTTCTTGCAAAAGAATTTCGGCAGCTTGTCCAACATCAAAATCGTAAAGATTATATATGTGCATACGTGTTCCTGCGCACGTGTGTGTGTGTGTGTGTGGACTTGTGTTTGTGCGGGTGTGTGTCTATGACTGAGTATGTGTGTGTGTGTGTGTGTGAGTAAGTGTGCGTGATTAAGTCAAACCATCATCTATATTTAAAGATCGATTGATATTTCTATAATTCCAATCTTGGTTTTCTGCTCATGCGTAGCCGCTGCCTACTTTGGGCAAGTTTTCATGCTAAAATGCTACTTTGGGTAGAAATTTCTGCTTTGCTTGTTTCACTGCTTCACTGTTTATTTGTTTGCTTGATTGATTTATTGCTGTTGTTGTTTGTTGTTGTCGTTTAACCCCAGGTCAAGCCTGATCTAACACAGCTATGATCAAATGCATTCCAGGCGACTCAAACACACCATAGTTTTTTTTATTTCCCTATAAAGATGGGACTCGCCACACCACACGTCCTTTCTTTAATATTGCAAAATATAATTGGGAAAGACAAGTTATATAGCTGTCAAGCTGTTATGTCTAGCAAACCGGTTGACCACGTATTAATGCCCTTCGTGGGTCTCGTTTTTTTTGTTGTAGTTGTTGTAGTTGCTTTTGTTTAGGTAGATAGTGCTATTGTTGTTGTTTAGTGCGATTCTCAGAACAGCAGAAACATTCATACCATTAGGCGGCGATCTGGCAGAAACGTCATCACGCCGGGCGAAATGCTTAGCGGTATTTCGTCTGCCGCTACGTTCTGAGTTCAAATTCCGCCGAAGTCGAGTTTGCTTTTCATCCTTTCGGGGTCGATAAATTAGGTACCAGTTACGCACTGCGGTTGATGTAATCGACTTAATCCCTTTGTCTGTCCTTGTTTGTCACCTCTATGTTTAGCCCCTTGTGGGCAATAAAGGAATAAGAAACATTCATACCTCAGCAGGTCTCGATCTCCGAAAGCATGAAAGACAAAGCTGACCTCGGCAGGATATGAACTCAGAGCATACAGAGCCGGAACGAATGTCAGAAAATATCCGATGTTCTGATAGCACTTGCAGATTACCCGCTCATCGGAGACGTCATAACACTGGGGAAATAAAAGAAAGGGGAAAAACAAAACGCAAGAGAAAGAATATAAAAGAAATAACGACATTCACAGAAAAACTAGTGCAACAGTAAATCAAAACAGCAACAGAAGAAAAGCGAAAGAGAAAGAACTTGAGGAACAAAATTAAAAAAAAGGGGAAAAGCTACATAGAGAAGAGTAAATATGGCTTCACGTCCAGGATGGAGCAATTTGATTCCATGTACGTTTCCAGCGAACTTCCTACTAGCCTATAAAATGTCCACGTTAACACGTTACATCGTAATGTAACCTTGTGTACGTATTCGCGTATATAAATCTACGTCTGTTTCTGTATGTATGTGAGTGTATAAGCACAGACATACATATACGTGTGAATATGTAATGTGTCCATGCATACAAAACGTATATGTGTGTGTCCTTGGGTGTAGATAAAAGTAGACTTATGCGTGTACAATCACAGACGTATATCTCAATACTTGCCGCACAATTTAAATTTAAATCACATCATGTACTTTAAATTTATACATGTGTGTATGTATGTGTGTGTGTGTGTGTCTGTGTATGTTTGCATGTGTGTATGTATGTATAAAATACGCACACACAAACACACACGCGCATACACTAAGACACCAACGCACACACACACATAGATACACGCCCGCACGCACGCACACACATATATACACACACATATATATATATATACATATATATATATATATATATATATATAGATAGATAGATAGATAGATAGATAGATAGATAGATATACAAATAATATGTGAGTATATGCATATATACGTACATGTATGTACATACCTACATCTACATGTATATATAGATGATTATCTGGGTACAGGACGCTGCAAAACAACGTGGAC
>NC_068986.1:87561766-87563412 GCF_001194135.2 Octopus bimaculoides | reverse complement strand
ATATATATATATATATATATATATATATATATATATATATATATAGATAGATAGATAGATAGATAGATAGATAGATAGATAGATAGATAGATAGATCGATATGTCCAAAAATTAGAGAATGGAGAGGATTAGAGAAAGTCCAGGTTACATATCTTTTATAGTTTGCGGAAGCTCGGAAGTAGTAAATGATCTAAACAAGGGTTGAACAGCAAGCTACTCGTCAGGCCGAGTTTACCTTGATTATATGAAGCTTACATTACTTTCCGAATTAGGTCCCAGTCCTTTTAATGTCATCTTTCCATAGACAGGGAAGTGTTCTAACTATGGCTTACAGCCATCTCTCGATATAAGATATGTATATAAGTACGTATAAATATATGTCTATGTAAACACACACACACACACACACACACACACACGCATAAACATATATATATATATACATATATGCATATAAGTGAGTGTGCGTGTATGCATGTACACACACACATACAAATATATATGCATGTATGTACGTATATTTACGTATGTATAAATGTATGAATATATATATATATATATATATATATATATATAGCACGTTGAATGGAGTAAAGAATTATAGATAGATAGATAGATAGATAGATAGATAGATAGATAGATAGATAGATAGATAGATTGATTGATAGATAGATAGATAGATAGATAGATAGATAGATAGATAGATAGATAGATAGATAGACAGATAGATAGATAAATAGATAGATAGATAGATAGATAGATAGATAGATAGATAGATAGATAGATAAATAGATAGAAAGATAGATAGATAGATGTGTACGTATTTAAGGATGCATGTATAGTTCCGTGCATGTGACCGAGTGTGTTTGTGTGTGTATGTTTGTGTGCACCGCTGAATTTAGAGCGTGAGTGTCTGCGTGAATGCGCACAATAGCAGCTGTTGAACAGCAATACAGCAATAGCGGTAGTGGCTGGAGGTAACTTGTGAATGAAAGTGTGAGGCAGACGTTGAGTCGTCGTTAGTGAATTGAGAGGTTTAGCGGCACATTACATATCACACAATATAAGCACATTGACACAGACAGGCAGACACACACACATACACATTCGCACACGCGCGCGCATTATGTATATAAACGACTATATATCCTTCTCGTTAACACAGCTACAAACTTCACATAATAGGCATATGTAAGCATGTCTATATAAAAAAATACATATATGACTGTATACATGTACATAAATATATAAATGTGCATGAGTGTGTGTATACATATATATATATATATATATATATATATATATACATACATATATATATGTATACGTACATATACATATATATATTAAATATATATAGTTACATATATATATGCATACGTACGCATATATGCATGTAGTTATGTATTTATGTATATGTGTATCCATGTCTGTATGTATATATGATGTATGTATGTTTGTTAGTATGTGGTATCGCATTGTACTTGATAAGCAAAAGATACGTGCATTGATTGCGGCAAGAATTTCGTTGTATTTCAATACCAAATGGATGTTTATACGAATAGATCTCTCGAAAATAACATACACAAACGTACCCAAGCACACGCACCCATGCATACACACGCGCTATATATATATATATATAT
>NC_068986.1:87559444-87561464 GCF_001194135.2 Octopus bimaculoides | reverse complement strand
TATATATATATATATATGCATGTATATATGTGTGTTTTTATAAATACACACACGCACACACACACACACACACACGCACACACGCACACGCACACGCACATATACACACACACACATATGCATATATATGTACATACGTGTAAATTTCAAACGAATACAGGCAACTCAATCTTAGTTGTTTTTTTTGCATAACACATATCAAACTCTCGAACCTTGAATGACATTTGTAATTAAAAACAAATTAACAAAAATGTTACATTCATTTGTTGACTTTTAATTTCTATGCATGTAAATAAAGCGTTGTGCTAGCAGAAATGTTAATTCACCCAACAAAATACTCCGACTTCACGTTATCTTCCGACTTCACGTTATCTTCCCGACTTCACGTTATCTTCCCGACTTCACGTTATGAGCTCAAATACCGCTGGTTTCGACTTTGCATTTCACTAAGCACTAACTGAAGACTAGGGCCGATGTAATCGACTTAACCCCATCGCCGAAATTGCTAGCCATGTGCCGAACTTTGAAACCACTTTATGGACATGTATTCATATACTTTTCTTGTTTAAGTTATTAGGTTGCGGCCATGCTGGGGCACGGCATTGAAGAATTGTTTTTTTTTTTCGAAACAAATCGATCCAGGTGCTCTTTTTTTTCTTCAAAGCCCTGTATTCATTCTATCGCTTAGTTTTGCTGAACCGCTATGTTAGGGGACGTAAATACACTAACACCGGTTGTCAGGTGGTGGTGTGGGGCGAACACACACACAAAATCACACACACACGCAACGTCAAACTCACACACACACACATGTAAAGGACGGTCTAGGTGGCACGCAGTGGGGCTTAAACCGGAACCATGCGGATGGGAGGCAAAATTCTTACCACACAGCCACACCTCTGCCTATTGTCTATAAATGTTCCTATTTCTTTTTTTAAATAGATAAAAGTACTGTCTGGAGTCCTTTGATTTACAGGACTTGTTATCCGTTTTCTGTGACATTGAAGTGGTCGAGATAGAAACACTTCTCATGAACGGGACGCTAGTCGGTCACAGGTTTACTCATTTTCAGGAATGTGAGGTAGAGCAACGTGAAGGGACTTATTTTGTTGCATCGGGAATCGAAACCATTATCTCAAGATCGTGACTGCAACATCCCAGCGCACTAGGCTGTGCGCCTTCATCTAATTATATATATGTATGTGTATAGACGCATGTGTACATGTGTGTGTGTATGTGTGAGAGAGAGTGAGAGTGTGTGTGTATGTGTGAGAGAGAGTGAGAGTGTGTATGAGAGAGAGTATGTGAGAGAGACAGAGTGAGAGAAAGTGCGCGTGAGAGAGTGCGTCTGTGTGTGTATGTTTGTGTGTGTGTGGTGCGTGTGTGTGAGAGAGAGAGAGAAAGAAAGTGAGCGATAAACCTTCTATTTTTAGGTAGGATTTAAATGACAAAGTAAGAAGGACCTAATTACTATCAAAGTTGGTTTTGTGAGAAACTCGTTGTCAACTTCACACTGAAGGCGAAAAATATAACAACATACAAATGCACCTCTACATGCACATACATACTCACAAACGCATACATTAACGTCGGCAACAGCAAACACGCGATCTGCTATGCAAATATATACTGGCATACATGCATACATGGCTTATTAATACGTTCACTGATACTGCGTAAAGCCGCCGTGCCGAAAAGAAACCAAACAAACTAATACATGAAATTAGCATGCAGTATTAAGCTTAAATTGCTTTGTATGTTACATACCTAACGTATATACAGCGTTGATAGGCTGTATACACGTTAGGTATATTTCCTGACTACATTAACGATATTCATATCTGTCATCGATATATCATGCTTTGAAACAAAACTCGTCCGTAGGAGATATTGTCTAGACGTATATCTCTTGAAGAATATCAACGTTGTATTTGATAACATATATGATATATGAATGGATGGACGGATGGATGGCTATTTTAATCTAATACTGTTTTTGGTGCATATATATATATATATA
>NC_068986.1:87558418-87558841 GCF_001194135.2 Octopus bimaculoides | reverse complement strand
TGTGTGTGTGTGTGTGTGTGTGTGTGTGTGTGTGTGTGTGTGTGTGTGTGTAATAATACACGCGAGTTATTAATAATTTCAGTACGCGGAGTAGTCTCCATATGTTCAATAAATATATATTTAGTGTTGGCCCATGATCCACGCTACAGAAAGTCGCCCTGTGGTTAAACCTCGGGGACTACACTTACTATGACACTAAATATATATATATTTATTAAACATATGGATATAACTCACTATGCATTCCACACCGACACACACATACATACACACACACACATACACACACAAATATATATGTGTGTGTCTGTGTGTGTATATATATAAACATACATATATATATATGTACATACACACATATACATACACACAAATATTAATATATACACACGCGCGCACATATATGTGTATGTATGTATGTAT